>NC_092872.1:343902798-344064535 GCF_028372415.1 Notamacropus eugenii
AGAAGATAGTGATGTCCTTGACAGAAATGAAAGGGAATACACGAACGTTTGGGGTGAAAGAGGAATTTGATTTTGGACATGTTGAGCTAGAGATACCTAATAGGACATCTAATTCAAGATGTCCAAAAGATGGTTGGTGATCTCAGGAGAAAGATTAGAACTGGATATATAAATTTGGGAATCATCTGGATAGAAATGATAAATGAACCCAGGGGAACTTACAAGATCATTAAGTAAAATAAAGGGAGAAGTCTAGACGCAGGACAAAGCCTTGGGGAACACCCAGGCATTTGTTAGGCATTACCTGGATGAAGATCCAGGAAAGGAGACTGAAAAAGAGTTGTGAAAGGTAGGAAGAGAAGCAAGAAAGAGCAACATCATAAAAAAGATAAGGAGAAAAAGAATGACTGACGATGTCAAAGGCTGAAGAGAGGTCAAGAAGAATGATAATAAAAAAAGCCATTAAGTCTGGAGATTAAGAGATCTTGGAGAATTTTGGAGAAAACAGTTTCAGTTGAGTGATGAGCTAGGAAACCAAATTTCAGGGGGTTTAGGAGTGAGTGAGAAGAGAGGAAAGGGCAATCCCTAGAATAGAAAGCTTTCTTAAGGAGCTTCAGGTAGAAGATGAAAAAAAAGATATAGGACAACAGCTAAAAAGGATGAAAGAGACATAGGTATATTTTCAGGCAGTAGGGAAGGATCCAGTAGATAAGGATGCACACACTCACACACACACAGACACAGAGAGACACATACATAGAGAAAGAGACAGAAAGAAAGAGAGAAAGAGACAGAGACAGAGAAAGAGAGGGAAGGAGAGGATAGAATGATAGAATGATAGTGGGGGAAGAGAGAGGGCAATAGGATCAAAGATGCACGTTAAGGGATTTGCCTCAGAAAGGACAAGGGCTATGTAAGACAAGGGTAAAGGAGGAGATAATGTGGGGGAAAAAGTCTGAGTGAAGTAAAATGAAGAGGAGGGGAGGAAGGAGGAGTTGTGAAATGGCCTCTTTTTTCCATGGGTTCACCCTCATCTAACAGGGTGGCTGGAAGGAGTGATGTAGGAAGCTGGAGGGGGAATGAAAATGTTTGTACAGTACAGTATAATCTTGAAATTCACATCTGTGAAGCTTCTTCAGTTTTACAAAGCACTTTTCTCACAATGGCCCCAAGATGTAGGTAGAACCAATAGCATCTAACTAATCATTTTCTTATTGGTTGAGGAGCGTGACTCTGAACTTCCTACTTCCTCATAAAATATATTCCCCACAGAATGAATTTCATTCTTTTCAAAGGGCCATTTCCAGTTTCTCACGTAAATCTTGTCTAGGTGTCAAAGACTGTTCATCTTCCCCATCTCTCCTCCCTCTCCTTCTTTTTTGGGCATAACACGTGAGGTGAATTTGATCATTTAAGAGTATTAGTTGGAAGATGGGGAAGTTCGTAAGGCTATTGTTGGCTTCAAATAAAGCCTTCAGGATGTTTGGGGTCCTGGATGATCCACTGAAGTGGAGAATGATTCTTCAGTTAGTAATAATTAAAACTGATATTTGTCTAGGATTTTAAAGTTTGCCAGGCACTTTGCACACATTTGAGCCTCCTGTGAGAAATGAGCTGCAGGCAATTTTACTTTGACGAGTCTGATACAAAGGCAGGTTAATGACTTGCCCAGAGTCATACAGCTAGTGAGAATCTGGGGGAGGTTGGGGATACCCCATTCAACATTTTATCCCCTATGTCAAGTTGTCTCATATAACAAATACAGTGTGTTCTTTTAATATTCTCATATTTTTTTGAACTGTCTCTGCTTCATTTCTTTTTTTAATGATTGTAATCAGATCTTGTGGTTAAGGATAGATTTAGATTTTCATTCAGATTTGAATAGGTTTGAATGATTTTAGATTCACTTTTCAGAAGGGTAGTGAAGCAAAGTGATGACACCATTCTTTCCATTATCTTAATTGTTAGAAGGTCTGTCCCCTTACATCATCTTTTCCTTCAGGGCTGCATTAAATCTTCCCATTTCACTGTGGGTGCACAAAAGAAAATGCTTGACATTATCATTTTTCTCAAAAAATGCATTACCTTTCAAGAAGAACAGGTGCTTTTTTTCTGCTATGATCTCTTCTGGAAAGCCCAGACAAAGGAGATACTTAGTAAAATGAACACATTCTACCTGTCAGTCTTCAACATAGAACCCAAGGTTTGGAAGAAATTCTTTGCCCTTATTTCAGAAATGTCAAGCCCTTTGCAACAGAATAATAATAACTGACATTTACAAAAGTCTAAGATTTGCAAAATACTTTAATGCTTTGTCTCATTTAAGCTTCATAATAACCGTATGAGTTAAGTAGTACAGTACAGTAAGTGCTGTGGGAAAGAGAGATTATTTGATTTCATTAGTTTATAGCACTTCCTTCTGGGAAGTGAATAGCTGGTTAAGAAGAAAAACATTGATGGCTCAATGGAAATTTACTACTAAAAGGTTAATATAGAATAGAAATTGCAGGGTATAATGATTACTGGACTTGAAATTAGGAGACCTCACTTTGAAGCGCTCCTCAGATACCTAGCAGCTGTGTGATCATGGGCCAGTTGCTTAACCTCTAAGTGCCTCAGTTTCCTTGTATTTAAAAAGAGAGTACTAATACTTGCATTACATAAATAATAGGATTATTATGAGAAAAATCATTTATTAACCTTAACATAAATAAATTTATATTATTAATTCTTATTATTTACAAATGTTTCCCTTTTGAATAAGCTGTAGCACATAATGTCTGAGATGCTCATTTCTAGACTGTTGAAAAACAAAAATCAAAATATGATGACTGTTACATCAGGACAAGATGCTATGAGCCACTTATGGGAGTAAAAAGGAGACATTATGAAAGTCTCTGACTAAAGAAATTTGACATTATTGTTCAGGACTGTTGCCCCTTTCCTTTCTAGGAAAGTCTTCTGGAATAGGAAGGTCAGCCTTTCTTCCTTTCAGGAAGGAAGACACAGCCGAGGCAAAGGATCTGTGATATAGAGTTGTGCCACTAGGATGCACTGGATTTCCAGGACAGGTTTTCCTGGACATTTGGCACAGAGCTCCCAAAAGCAATATGGGGTTAAACAATAAGACTGGGAGGAGAGAAGCTAGTTTTCAGTCTCCTTTTTCAGTTGGTGAAAGCCCACATTTTCCTCCCCCATGACAGCATCCTAATGGCTCCTTTCCATTCTTCCTCTATGCCCACATGTTGGAAGACAAATCTAGAAGTCTTCAGAAAGGTTTCAGGTAATCTTCAAATGACCTTAGGCTACTACAAGGGAGCAATATTATTCAGGGCTAATAACCCCACTTCTGTGACCAGTGCCCTGGTCAAAAGTCCTCTGGAGTATTGTGTTGAATTCTTGGCAGCATATTTTAAGAAAAAACAATGATCACCTAGAGAGTATTTAGAGGAAGTCAATTAGGAAAGCTGTAAAAGGCCTTGAGTGATTTGGGTAGATGAAGGAAATGGAGATGATTCATCTAGAGAAGAGAGGTAGTGGTAGGTATCATTTGACACATTTGAAGAGCCATTGTATCAAAGAGAAACAAGACAATTCACTTGGCCTTAGAGGGCAGAAGGATGGGAAGGGGTAGCAATTGGAAGAAGTTACAGAAGTGTAGACTGAAGTTTGGTTTAAGGGGAAACTTCCTAAGAATTAGTTATCCCAAAGTGGAATTTACTGCGACAGGACTGGTTTCCTTTCCACTAGAAGCCTTCAAGCAAAGACTGGATAATCACTTGTTCAATATGTTGTAGAAGGCATTTTTTCCAAGAACGGGTTGGATTAGATGTCCTCTGAAGTCCCTTCCAACTCAGATGATTTGTAATTATGGAAAGTTGCCACAGAACTTGGCACAAAGATTAAATTTAGTCTGGAACATATGTACAAGAAAACTGAGAAAGCTATGGCAACTTGTGAATGTTTTCAAGACTGTCCTTAGGTTCCCTGAAAGGTCTTTATCTCTATGATGGCTTCACAATACTTTTTCTTTGGAGCTTCTAGATAACTACATAGATGGAGCAGAGTAGGGAACTGGGAGCTGTAGCCAGTTCCTTTGTTGTAGAATCAGAATCAGCTTTTCCTTCCTGTGCACTGGGTAGCTCTAACTCAAGTTTAATGCTTTCCAAGAATCCTTGTTCCCCAAACCTGTCCAAGGGGCAATAGGGTTCTTTTCCTCTCAACTCCCTTCCCAAATCTGCATCACAAATCCCATAAGATCTATAGAGAGAGCTAGAAACATCTTATTGGTCATGGTGTAGTGGATAGCTAGATTTTGGAGTCAGAAAGACCTGGGTTCAGGTCCCTGTCTCTGACGCTAGTAACTGTGTGACCCCTGGGCAAGTCACATTCTCTCTGCTCCTCAAATTTCTCATCTATAAAAGGGATGGTACGATGGGGGTTAGACTAGATGGAATTTAAGGACCTTTTCATCTTTAAATCTAGGATCCTTTCATACTCAACTACTTCATTTTACAGTTAAGAAAAACTAAGGCTCAATCAGGCTCAATCAGTTAAGAAAAACTAAGGCTCAATTTATGGCCACACACCTACTTGTACTTAGAACTTTTTAATTCCAAATCTAACACTTTACCCACTTTACCATGCTCTCAGTTTTTAACTTAACCATTTTTTTCTATTTAGCACCGTTAATGCTACAATTAACTATATTTTTGGGGTCACTTCCTTTGTATGCTTTAGCCAGCATGCTCTGGGAAGAGATACATATACTTCACAGACCACAGACAGATGCCATTTAAACTCCTTGGTTGTTATTAGCAGCCTTCTTTACATCTTAGAATGTTTGCCTTCAACTTAGAAACTGGAAAAGCTAAACATCCTAAAGTTTTTATAGGCAACATCATGGGAAGCAAATAATAAAATTTTAATGATATCTAATATTATGTCAATCAAGAACAATTTAAATTCATGAAATATTATGTGTAAGTTTGGCATAGCAATGGAGGAAGTAATTAGAAGTTATTTTGCTCCATTATTATCTAATGAGATTGATAAGTAAAATGGATAATTATATACACAAATATATAACACTCAAATTAATATATAAAGGAATAGAGAATTTAAAAAAATCAATATCAGAAAAAAATTTGAGCAAGATATAAAGGAACTCAAATAAAAAAGGTAGATGAATTTGAAAATTCTGTCAAACATTTAAGAAAATTTTTAAAAATATTATATAAACCGCTTGCAAAAGTAGGAAAAATTTTATACTAAATTCCTTCCATACAAATATGACCTTGATAACTAGTCAGACAAAGCCTAAAGAAGAAAACTAGACCAATATCCTTAGTGAAAATTAAGGATGCAAAAATATTAAATGAATTCACAAAAATATTAAAGACAATATTATCAAAGATGTACAGGTACATATTAGAAAAAGACCATGACCCTAGTTGGACTCATACTAAAGATATGAGGATGGTTCAATTTTAAGAAATTACAAGCACAGTAGATCATATTTATGAGAAACTTAATGAAAACCACATGATTATATCAATACATATAGAAAATGGTGTTTTTTAAAATGTAAAATACAAAACTCATTTCTACTATAAAAATATTGAAAAACATAAACATTAATGAACATTTCCTGAATATGATAAGCAGTATATATGTAAAACCAAGAACCAATATTATTTGCTTTGGAAAAATGCTAGAGGCCTTTCCAATAAAATCAGAGTTAAAGCAAAGATGTCCATCATCACTATTTGTTTGATGAAGTTCTAGAAATATTAGTTTTTGCAATAAGAGAAGAAATCAAAATTGAAGAATTAAGAAATGAAGAAAAAGAAGAAACAAAACAATTATTTTTGAAGATGATATGATGGTCTACTTGGAGAACTCTGGAGATTCAACTGGAAATTAAAACAATGACTTCATCAAAGAGGAAGAAATAGAATATAATCACATCAATCACCATCATTTCTGCATGTTTCCTATAAAACCTGGCAGGAAGAAATAGAAAGAAAATTCTATTCAAAATAATTATAGAATGTATAAATTATTTGAGAATCTACCTATCATGACACACAGAAATTATATGAATACAATTACAAAATATTCTTCACTGAAATAAAGAAAAGCTTAAATAATTGGAGATATAATCATTGCTCATGTTTGGCTATGCAAGTATAGTAACAATTTCAATTCTGCCTAAATTTACTTATTCAGATCCATAATAACTCAAGTCCTCAAAAGTTAATTTATTATAATAGAAGAACAAAATTCATCTGAACAAAAAAAAATTGGTCAAGAATATCTAGAGAAATAATGGAAAAATGTAAGGTAGAGTGGTCAATAGGACAAGATCTCTAACTCTACTAGTAAGCCATTATCCTCAAAAGTATCTGGTAGTGGTTTAAAAATAGAAAAATTGATTAATGTTTAGGTGCACAAGATGCAGAAGCAAATGAACATAGTAACTTCATATTTGATAAATCCAAAGAATCCAACTACTGTAGTAAGGACTCACTATTGGGCAAAAACTGCTGGGAAAACTGGAAAATATTTTGACAAAATTTGATTTAGAATAACAGCTCCTGTCATGTGTCAAAATAAAAACCAAATTCATATATGATCTAACTTATAATCCAAACTGATACATGATCTAGATAATAAAATTAAAGGAATAGGATAAGAGATACCCTTCACAAATATGCATAGAGGAAGACTTCTTGACCAAATGAGAGTGAAAATCACAGAAGATAAAATGAACCTTTATGAATACTGAAAATAAAATTTTTTTAGCATAACCAATCAGATAAAATTAGAAGGAAAAGTTTCAGCTAAGAAATATTCTCCGCAAGTGTCTCTGATAAAATCAGATATTCAAGACATATTGCAACTGATTCAAACAAAACAATATTGATGATGATGATAGCTCACTTTTTTGTGCCATAATATTTACAAAGTGCTTCGCCTATAATATGTCATTTGATCCCTGCAATAATATTATATAGTAGGTGCTATTATTCTCACATGACAGATAAGAAACCTGAGGATTAGAGCTGTTACAGAATTTGACTAGATTTGTACAATTAGTAAGTATATATAAGAACAAAAGCCATTCACCAATAGCTAAAAGGTAAAAAAAAAAAAAATTAACTGGCAATTGTCAAAATAACAAAACCCACCTCTTAACAGTCATATGAAAAATTGATCCATATCACAAATAATAAGAAAAATGCAAACTAAAATGATTCTGAGTTTCCATCTCACACCTATCAGATTGTCAAAGACAGCAAAAAAAGAAAAAAAAATTGCTGTAGAGCAAATGTGTCAAACATTCTGACTCAAACCAGATTAAATTGTAATTGGGAAATAGTTAACAAAATGAAAATAAAGTAGGACATGGAAAAATATTAAGGGATGATTTTCTAAGTCTCTATCTACTCTGCAGGCATACTTATGTATGGTTTATTGGCCCCATTTCTATTTGTTTGATACCATCATTGTAGAGCATTTGGGAGGTCACACATAGTAATACATTGCTGGTGTTGCTATGAAGTGGCTCAACCACTCTGGAAAGGATTCAGAAATATACCCTCTAAGTTCACCAAACTGAAAACGATAATATCCCCAAAAAACTTGTTTGAACTGATGCATGGCAAAATGAGCACCATCAGTAGAACAACCCAAACTACTACCTGCAATGTTTTAAACAACTTAAAACTGTGATTTATGCCATGAGCAACAAGGACAATAGAGGATAAAAATGCATCATACTTTCTCCTCTTGACAGAGAGATGATGGACTAGAATGATAGAATCACAAATCTGTTCTCAGTTATCACAAATCTGTGAATTTGTTTTCTTTGACTATGTTATTTGTTACAGGGGAGATCATTAATTTGAGGGGAAAAGGGAGAGATAGCGTGATGGTGGGAGATTAGTAATAGATAATGATGCCCCAAAAAGAAAAAAAAAAAGAAAAGAGAAACACTGAAATATCTTTGAAAAGTGCACAGAAAAAAACAGAAAGAAGTTAAAGACAGACCAGTCAAACCGCTTCAAAACTACTGTCCCAAGTTGTTCAACTATTGTTGAAGTTTTTATATACTTAAAGAAATTAGCCAAAATAGAGATTCATGGCTTCCTTTGTAATCCTCTTTTTATGGTTGGTTTTGTATGTGGAGATGGTTATGTATATATTTGTCAAGTTCAAAATGATAAAAAATCAAAATTTCAAGCAAACGTTTTAAAAAAAGAAATGTTCATGGGATCATCAGCCTTGTTCATTGATTTCTCTTCACCAAGTCATTTCACTTTTTTAAAAACACTTTCTCGTCAGTTAATTGGAGGGAGGGAAGAGCTGAATTAGGTGGTCTCTGAAGTCCCTTCTAGCTATAAAGCTATCATCTTCAGGACATTCCCTAAGACGGATTTAAGAGAAAAGATGTGTTCTTTTCCACCGATCACATGGCATGATCAGTCCTATTGTTACTTCCAAGTTTTGTTCCCTTTTCATGTTGAGGCACTTCCTGATATCTTGCCCACTTTTATCTTTCAGTTATGGACAGGGTGATGTTGATAGTGAAAATTATGTCTTTGGACATGATGTCCTCCATATGACTAAATTGTCACCCAGTTGACCATTCATTCTTTTGATGTGGGTCAGCAGAAATCAGTCCCCTTCACTTCATCACCCTGAGTGAACTATTTAAATTGCTGATTTGAGTTCAGATCACAGCTCCCAAAGCTGAGGACGAGAATCTGGATCCCTGATGAGCCAGCTTACTGAAAGGTAAACTAACTGGGTTTGAACATCTAGCCAGGTTTCCCTCTTCCCTCAACAAGAGACATAGTAGTTCATTAAAGTCTTGATGAATGATCAATTGGTCATTAAAGTAAATCAATAAAATTTTGGTAATTTCAAAGGAATAATAATGATAATGATAAACCAAGAATGAAAAGAATATATATAATATATAATATATATATAATATAATAATATATTATGTATATATATATTCTTTTCATTCTTGGTTTGTTAAAATGTCTTCTTTGCATAAAGGAGCCTGCATGAACCCAGGAACAATCAAAATTTTGTGCTAAAGGTTTTTTTTTTTTAAATTAAATTTATTTATTTAACTTTTAACATTCATTTTCACAAAATTTTGGGTTCCAAATTTTCTCCTCTTTTGTCCCCTCCCCCCCCAAACACCAAGCATTCTAATTGCCCCTATGACCAATCTGCTCTCTCTTCTATCATCCCTCTCTGCCCTTGTCTCCGTCTTCTCTTTTGTCCTGTAGGGCCAGATAGCTTTCTATACCCCTTTACCTGTATTTCTTATTTCCTAGTGGCAAGAACAGTACTCGACAGTTGATCCTAACACTTTGAGTTCCAACTTCTTTACCTCCCTCCCTCCCCACCCCTTCCCTTTGGAGGGCAAGCAATTCAATATAGGCCAAATCTGTGTAGTTTTGCAAATGACTTCCATAATAGTTGTGTTGTATAGGACTAACTATATTTCCCTCCATCCTATCCTGTCCCCCATTACTTCTATTCTCTTTTGATCCTATCCCTCCCCATGAGTGTTGACCTCGAATTGCACTCTCCTCCCCATGCCCTCCCTTCTATCATCCCCCCCACCCTGCTTGTCCCCTTATCCCCCACTTTCCTGTATTGTGAGATAGGTTTTCCTACCAAAATCAGTGTGCATTTTATTCTTTCCTTTAGTGGAATGTGATGAGAGTAGACTTCATGTTTTTCTCTCACCTCCCCTCTTTATCCCTCCACTAATGAGTCTTTTGCTTGCCTCTTTTATGAGAGATAATTTGCCCCATTCAATTTCTCCCTTTCTCCTCCCAATATATTTCTCTCTCACTGCTTGATTTCATTTCATTTTTTTTTTAAGGTATGATCCCATCCTCTTCAATTCACTCTGTGCACTCTCTCTCTATGTATGTGTGCATGTGTGCATGTGTATGTGTGTAATCCCACCCAGTACCCAGATATTGAAATGTTTCAAGAGTTACAAATATTGTCTTTCCATGTAGGAATGTAAACAGTTCAACTTTAGTAAGTCCCTTATGACTTCTCTTTGCTGTTCACCTTTTCATGGTTCTCTTCATTCTTGTGTTTGAAAGTCAAATTTTCTTTTCAGCTCTGGTCTTTTCATCAAGAATGCTTGAAAGTCCTCTATTTCATTGAAAGACCAATTTTTCCCCTGAAGTATTATATTCATTTTTGCTGGGTAGGTGATTCTTGGTTTTAGTCCTAGTTCCTTTGGCTTCTGGAATATCATATTCCATGCCCTTCGATCCCTTAATGTAGAGGGTGCTAGATCTTGTGTTATCCTGATTGTATTTCCACAATACTTGAATTGTTTCTTTCTAGCTGCTTGCAATATTTTCTCCTTGACCAGGGAACTCTGGAATTTGGCCACAATGTTCCTAGGAGTTTCTCTTTTTGGATCTCTTTCAGGTGGTGATCTGTGGATTCCTTGAATACTAATTTTGCCCTCTGGTTCTAGAATCTCAGGGCAGTTTTCCTTGATAATTTCATGAAAGATGATGTTTAGGCTCTTCTTTTGATCATGGCTTTCAGGTAGTCCCATAATTTTTAAATTGTCTCTCCTGGATCTATTTTCCAGGTCAGTTGTTTTTCCAATGAGATATTTCACATTATCTTCCATTTTTCCATTCTTCTCGCTTTGTTCTGTGATTTCTTGCTTTCTCATAAAGTCCTTAGCCTCCATCTGTGCCATTCTAATTTTGAAAGAACTACTTTCTTCAGTGAGCTTTTGAATCTCCTTTTCCATTTGGCTAATTCTGCTTTTGAAAGCATTCTTCTCCTCATTGGCTTTTTGAACCTCTTTTGCCAACTGAGTTAGGCTAGTTTTCAAGGTGTTATTTTCTTCAACATTTTTTTGGGTCTCCTTTAGCAGGGAGCTGATCTGCTGTTCATGCTTTGACTTCATGTCTCTCATTTCTCTTCCCAGCTTTTCCTCTACCTCTCTAACTTGATTTTCAAAATTCTTTTTGAGCTCTTCCATGGCCTGAGCCCATTGGGTGGGCTGGGACACAGAAGCCTTGATTTCTTTGTCTTTGCCTGATGGTAAGCATTGTTCTTCCTCATCAGAAAGGAAGGGAGGAAATGCCTGTTCATCAAGAAAGTAACCTTCTATAGTCTTATTTCTTTTCCCTTTTCTGGGCATTTTCCCAGCCAGTGACTTGACCTCTGAATATTCTCCTCACACCCACCTCACCTCCTGATCCTCCCAGCCAGTGTTTGGGGACTGAGATTCAAATGCTGCTTCCCGCCTTAGGGCTTTTGGCGGGGGCAGGGCTGCTATTCAGTGTGAGAATTAAGTTCAGGTGGTCAGGTCGGGGCAGGGCCGCCTCTCAGGCTCAGTTCCCTCAGGGAATTTATGCACAGACCTTCCACAATGGATCCAGGCTCCTGCCCCCTTGGGGAGCCCTGGTCTGCAGCCGCCTCTCAGCTTCTACCTCCTGGGGGGGCCTGAGTTATGGGGGCACCCCACTCCCCTCTCGACCCGCCAAAGAGACTCTCTCACCGACCCCCGTCACCTGTGGGTGGAGGGACTTGTGCGGCTGCTGGAGATCCCGTCCCTGAAGCCTGCTTGGATCTGTACCTCTCGGTGCCGTGGCTGTGGCAGGTCTGGGCTGGGCTCCGCATCTGCAGCGCGACAGACCTTTTGCAAGAGGTTTGCAGGTCCCTCTGTGGGTGGAGGGACCCGCGTGGCCGCTGGAGATCCCGTCCCTGAAGCCCACTTGGATCTTTTCCTCTCGGTGCCATGGCCGCGGCAGGGCTGCACTCAGCTCCCAGTCCTGGCTCCCAGTCCGCAGCGTGAAGGACCCCCCGCGAGAGGTTTGCAGGTCTCTCCGGAACAGAAATCTCCCTTGCTCCAATGTTCTGTGGCCTCTGGGTGCAGAATTTGCCATGAGTTACTTCCCTGTAGCTGTTCTATGGGTTGTGGGTTCGGAGCTATGTGTATGTGCGTCTTTCTACTCCGCCATCTTGGCTCCGCCCCTAAAAGTTTTAATGTCTGTAAGAACTAGTCTTGTTTGCTCCTTAGGAAATCATGGAGCCATGAGCCACTTACAGAGAAAATCAATCTGGGGCCTTAATGGAGCACAATAGCCCTTCAACAACCCACATACACATCCTTATCTCATTCCATCCAAAGATTTTCTGTTCCTTCCTTCCTTCCTTCATTTCTTCCTTCGTTCCTTCCTTCGTTCCTTCCTTTGTTCCTTCCTTCCTTCCTTCCTTCCTTCCTTCCTTCCTTCCTTCCTTCCTTCCTTCCTTTCTTCCTTCCTTCCTTCCTTCCTTCCTTCCTTCTTCCTTCCTTCCTTCCTTCCTTCCTTCCTTCCTTCCTTTTTTCCTTTCCCTCTTCCTTTCTTCCTTTCCTCACCACTGAACATTGCAATAGCCTTCTGCTTGATGTCCCTGCCTCAAGACACTCCCTATTCCAGGACATCCTCCACTCAGCTATCATAATGATTGTCCTCAAGTCTCACATCTACAACTGCTTGATGGACATCTTGAACTGAATGTCTCATAGACATCTTAAGATTAAAATGATTAAAACTGATACTCGTACTCCTCTTACCCCAAACTCTCCTCTTTTCCTAAATTTCCTGTTACTGCTGAAGGAATCATGATTCTCCCCGTTGTCTAGATTTGCAGCCTATGCATCATCTTCTATTGCTCATTTTCCATCCCCCTCCCAAACATATTCAATATATTGCGAAATCGCATTGATTTTACCTTTGCCACATCTCCAATGTACATCTTCTTTTCTTCTCTAACACTACTACCATGCTGGTGCAGTCCTTATCCCCTTACTCCTGGACTGATCTCTGCCTCATGCCACTCTCCACTCCAGGCTTCCTCCTTTCAGCTATCATAGTGTTCTTCCTAAAGTGCAAGTCTGCCCTATTGTGTCTAGGATCAAATAGCAAATCTTCTGTTAATCTTTTAAAGTCCTTCATAGCCTGGTCCCTTCCAATCTTTCCATTCTTCTTATACCTTGCTCCTCTTCATGTACTACAATCCAGTAACACTGGTCTCCTTGTTGTTTCTCACCCAGGAATTCTATCTCTTAGCTTTCTATATAAAATCTTACCTGTACATGGTTGTTTACATGTTGCCTCCTTCATTAGACTACAAGTTCTTTGAGTGCAGGAACTTTGCTCCCTTTCTATTTCTAGCTGTTAACACAATGCCTGACATACAGTAAGCACCTGATAAATGTTTGTTGACTTGAGTTGAATCAAACTCAAAGTGTCCCAAACCAAACATTATATTTTCACTGAAACCTGACTTTTCTTCTGATTTTACTTTTCTATCATGGCACTAGCATCTCCTACATTTTAACCGTGGTGTTATACACAATTTTTCTCTTCCAGATCAGTTATTAAGTACTGTGGATTGTGTCTCTACATGTCTCACATCCATTTCTTCCTCATAGATACTCCCTTTATAGAGGGCCACAATACCACTTACCTGGACTACTGAAATGACCTGTAAAGGGATCTTCCCATTTCTATTATCTCCTCTTTCAATTTACTCTTCACCCAATGACCAAAAATTAATCTTCCTTATGCATAGATCTAGTGGTACTACTCCTCTTCAAAACCTTTCAGTTGCTTCCTATTACTTATGAAATAAGATTCAAAATCTCTTTCTTCACATTCAGGAGCCTTCACAATCTATCTTTCTTGCCATAACTTATCCTATTCCCTTTTACTCCCTCTTTGTTCAAGCAAAACTAGTGGGAAGACTCTTTTCTCTCTAAATATACCATCCCCAGTACTTCCCTATCTCAGTGCCTTTGCACAAATCTGGGCAATTTTCATTACTACAAATGAAAATCCAGTTCATAGCAATGTTCATTCTAGAATCTCCCATAGTACCTTGCATTTTCATTTCTAATGAATGCATTCATCATGGACTAGTATGTATTACTGTTATCTGTGTTTGTCTCACTCTTTTCCAGATTGGAAGCACCATGATATTAGACATTGTAACTTATTTGAATTTAGTATTTCCTTTGAATTTTATAACAATGTTTTTTGCACAATAGGTACTTAAGAAATGTATGTTGAATTGAATTGAAATATGTCTATATCAATTGAAGTATGAATATTCCCATTGTAGAGCAGATTCCGACCAAGGTTTGGGTTGGACTAGATGACACTTGAAGTCAATGGCAAGTTTGAGATTCTATGATCCAGTAACCTGGAGAAAATCATCATGTGTTGACAGAGCTATGCTGTAATTAGAGTTTATCAATATAAGAAGCCTGTGAAGACCCTCTGAGAGAAGTGTCTAAATGACCATTTTTGTTTGTTTATTTCCTGGGAGACCTGTCCCTCATTTGGTGATCTATTCCTTTGGAAGAGAAGACATAAATTCTGGCATGAAAGGGGGTAGGAGCTAGGAAGCCAGGGTAAAGGAGTGTCTTTAGCAGTTCAGAAAGCTAAGTATTACATCTCATCCCAAAAGGATGAAATGAAATCAATCTGTCAGTCTTTACTAAGTGCTTCCTTTGGGGACAGTCCAGCCATGGTCTTGCAGCTATGAATCTGAGTTTTGCCATGTATTCAACAAGAGGTTTCCAACAGTATGAGGGTCCCCAAAGGAGGTACAATTTTCCAATAGGTTTTTCCCCCTTCTTTTGCCTTATCATGAATATGGAGAAAATTATGAACAAACCTATACATCGTCACAGTGTGGGGGTTCTATCTGATAATCAGCCAGGCAGTTTCTTCCTCCCCTGATGGGCTTTCCCTCCCCTTTTCAAAGACTGTGGGTAGATAAGCATCATTCCTCCCTGAAGCACATATAAGAGCTTCACAGCAGCCCAAGGACAGTTCAGAGTCTCCAAGGGTAAAGTGTCCAAGTGTAGGGATGCAGACCAGTGGTATTCTCCTCCTCTTCTGCACCTCAGCATATTGGCTGCACACAGAGACTGCCCCTACTAGAACTATGGAACATAAGAGAATTATTAAGGAAATTGATAACCTTATTTTACCTGAAATAAATGTAAGTAATTTTCAAGTGTTCTAAATTTGGTTCATTATTTTGAATTCACTGGCTCATTTGGTTCTTGAAAATTGTCTAAACTAACGTCACTAATTTTTTTTCTTCTCCACAGGAGAATATATCTCTCCCATTTAATTCTGAGGAAAAGGTAAGAGGTGCTTGTCATCATCTGCTCTTTCTTTAATATTATGAGTTCCCTGTGATTATAGATTCATATTTTACATGATAACTCTTATCTTTGTTATCATGGAGTAAAATCACTGTGTGAGAGAACATGTGGCTTTTAATGAGTAGAGGGACAGCCTTTGAATCTGGAAGACTTTGGTTCCTGTCTCTGACTCATACAGTTGTGTGACCCATAGACAGTTCATTTAAACTATTATTGTCTCAAGTAACTCTCTAAGATTGTAAACTGTAGATGAGTTGTTGATCTGTTGATGCATTTTCCACACTGGGAATTACCTATGTGGATAAAATCACAGGTCTCACTTGCTTCCCATTCCTGTCCCCCCAAAAACCCTAAAACTGTGTATGATAAACAATTATACCTTGTCAGAATAATCGGTCTCTTTCAGTTAAAGTCCACATCATACTAGAAATAACAGAGACCTTACAGTGGTCACTTTAGATACATCATTTAGATATGCCCAGATATGAACACTACAGCATAGCATAATGGGGAAAAAAGCTATTCCCTTTGAGGAGCAGTCAGGGAAGTCATAGGACATTTGAGCTCTCTTATGGATTGGGAGCCTGAGGACCTATGTGTGAGAACTGAAGTCCATCATATTCAGCATAGGGTTTTGTTGAGAGTATGGGACAGAGATCCCATTGGAGGGTGGTAGAGAGGGGCTTGTGTTCAGTCTTTACCCAGTGCAGGAGCTCACATGTCAGAACACACCAGTTTCTACCTTTTAAGACCTCTCCTTTATTTCCTCTCTCTCTCATCCCCAAGAAAGTCATGGTAAAACCCAGGCTTCCAGACCTCAGAATAGGAGCCTACAGGTCACTTTCTGTTTTTCTATTGTCCAGCAGTGTGTTCAGAAAAACCTGGAAATCTTCATGAATGCTGCGCAAACAATCATCGAAAAACATAAGGATGCAGGCGAGGCCATTTATAACAATCTGAAAGAAATCCAGGTGAATCTTGAGAACAGCGGTCCTCTCTATATCTTCTCTGCTAAAGGAAGGGTTCCTTGGCTAGGAGCACCAGATATAGTAACCTTCCTCCTGTCTTTGCTCACTAGAGGGGACTCCAAAACTCTTTCCCTGGAAATGACATGATTCACTTCTGTTGCATAGCTTTCCCTTTGTTACTTCTCCATAAATAGTGGCTGTATCTATGAGGCTCAGAGGGTGAGAAGGGAGAGGTTGGGCCAGGTGACTCAGGGTAGAAGTTTTTGTCTCCATCATTTTCATAGCTGTAAGGATGGGGTGGAAGCATTTCCTTGGGGAATGTGGTAGGTGTTGGTGGGGAGAATGAGTTTCCAGGAAGAGGAATTGAAACGGATCCTGGGATTATCAAATTGGGGATATTTCAGGCCCTGTCAAATGCTAGAGATAATGGCAGTGCCAGAGGAGAACTCTGTCTATGGAGTTATTTTTGGAGTCAAGGTCATGGGCCAGGGGTCTGTGGTCAGTGATCTTGGCCTATGCTAGAGTAAGTGAACATTCCTGACCTTTGCTCTAGGCAGCTCTAACTCATCTCTTCTCCTATGCAGAAATTTTCTCTGCCTGGATGCACCTTAAAGGTAAGAAGTTTTCTTTCTTCCCAGTTCCAAGCTTCCATCCCCAAACCCCGCTGCCAGCTTCCTTTAACTTTCCCAAAGTCTGATGTCAATTTTATGATTTTGTCATTAGAAATGTGACTGCATGGAAGGCACTTTTCCTTTCAACACATTCAAAGAAAGGCTGGTATCTTTTTTGCGTCAGATTCAGCAATACGTCTCTTAAGGCAATAGTTCTTGAAGAAGAAAATTTCCACGCTACAAAAAGATCACACTTCTCCCACTGGTGAGAAAAGCCTTCTGTAGATAGACCTCGGAATGTTTGCCTTCATCTCAAAGACTGGAAAAGCAGAACATATGGAAATGGGATATGAAAATATGAACTTTTCATCAGTATGTGAAACAAATGGTTTATTTTGAGAATTTTTTGGTAGCAGATGCATCAATATTATATATATTAATGAAAGTATGGCTTGAATTTGATATTACTTGACTAATTTATTTCAGTATATTTATATTGTATTAGAAAGTTGTAAGCATTTTCTAAATGTGACTTATTATTATTATTATTTATGACTTTATTTATAATGTTATCTATAAAAATTCCATATGTGTTTATAAATTTTCTGTAAAGATCAATTTCAATGGAGAGCATAGATGGAATTTTGGTGCACTTTCATGTGTAAATGACTAGAAAAATTGATTGTTATCTGACTCATTTGTGTTTTAAAATAATTATCATTTTAAAACACATACCTTATTTTTTAATGTGACAATTTTTACGTAATAAAAATACTTAAAATATTTTTTATTTTAATTTTCATTAATGCCTTTTGTTCTTAGAACACATTCATTTTTAGGATATTCCTCCTCCCTCCCTTACCAATACTATAAACTTTCTCTTGTAACAAATATTAAGAGAGAGAAATTAAAAAAAAAAAACAAACCAGCAAAACAAGCCAACTCATCAAGACACCAACTTTTTCCTTCATTGGAAATATCTGTAATATAATACTTGGCTCATGGTTTTTAGAACTCTTGAACTTTTTGTCTTTTTGCTTTTCTTTTTCATTAAAAGTCATTTGTTTTTGTTGTTTCTCCTTAATCTACTTCTTTACTGCCTAGTTATCCATAGCCTTCTCTCTTTCCCACTTCCCTCCTCACTCTCCCCCTATCTCCCAAGGCAAGTCCCAATTCCTTGCTTTATGTAATCTCCAGAGTCTCTTTTCCCTCAACTGTGACCTTATTTTTCCTTCTACTCTTTGCTTTTTAGATGCTTCCCTTTTTTCTAGGTGTTCTTTTCTTTCTTTGTAAAACTTGACAGTCATCGCTATGGGTTAATGGGATCATGGGGGCGTGAACACAAAACTCTGCAGCCCTACTCCAAACCACAAGTTTGAGAACTTGCTTATGCTCATTGCACCTAGTATGTCAACAGGTTTGGAGGTAGGAACACTGAGAATTCTAAGAAGTAAAATTTTCTGACATTGTTTCATGAAGTTTAAAAAATTCTGTGCCATATCTGTCTTTTGATACTTCATCATTTTTAGTTGATATACCATATGAAATATGGTATACTCTATATTTGATGACTGATTCTTTTTTCTGATATTGTTGTGTTCTTGAGAGAAGCTGAAAGCAATGATTCCATCAGCTTTCCTGCCTTGTGATCTTGTGTGATTTAAAAATTGAAACTCTCCTTCCATTATAAAGCAATATTTAGGAAGGAAGGAGAGAGAAAGAAGGAAAGAAGAAAAAAACTACTAATCATAGCTCTCCACAGAACTAGAATGATGAATGAGCAATGGAGACTGAGAAGGAATGGTCATTAGGAGGAGAGTCAGGAGAGAGTAATGTCACAAAAGGGGCAGGTAGGTGGCATAGTGCATAGGCCTGGAGTCAGGAAAATGCATATTTCTGAGTTCTAATCTAATTTCAGACTCTTACTAGCTGTGGGACCCTGGGCAAGTAATTTAACCTTGTTTTCCTCAGTTTCCCCATCTGTAAAATGAGCTGGACAAGAATCTACCTATCAAGACAAACAGAAATTATATGACTACAACTGCAAAGCATTCTTTATTCAAATAAAGACAAACCTAAATAATTAGAGAAATAGTTACTGCTCTTATTTTGTCTATGCCAATATATAAAAATTTCATATTGTATGTAAATATGTATATTTTATTCATATGTATTTTAATATATATGAATATTAATAAAAATAAGTAATTTAATCATTCCATTCAATAACAGCCAAACTACCAAAAAAATTTTTTTTAGACAAGAAAAAATTTGATCAAGAATTTCTCGATAAATACTGGGAAAAATGAAACATAATGGGTCAGCAGGACCATATTTCTAACTCTACTATTACATCATAATCATCAAAACTCTTTGGTTGTGACTGAAAAAAAGAAAATTTCATTAATCGAGCAGTTTAGGTACACATGATGCAGCAGCAAATTAACATAAGAGTATTATTTTTAATAAATTCAAAGAATCAACTGGTTTATTAAGGACTCACTACTGGAGAAAAACTTCTGGGGAAACTGGAAAATAACTGATTTAGAATAATAGTTCCCATCATACATCAAAATAAAATGAAAATGATATGTGATTCAGATCATAATCCAAAATGATACATGATATAGGTAATAAAATTAAACAGAGAAGAAGATATGGATAGGAAAAGACATCTTGACCAAATGAGAGTGGAAATCACATAAGATAATATAGATCTGAGCCCAGACCAACTTAGAAGTTCAGTGTGAAAGATTTGTTCCTCTATGGGGACAGTGTAGCGCAGTCCAATTCAGGCTGCCCCTCAGCAGACCATGCCCTAGAAAACCAAGAGCAGGTCCTAGGAATGACTGAATCAGCAGCAGCTGGGGCTGCTTCTGGACCCTGCCTCCCTCCTCCCTCCTAGGCAACAGGCAGTAAGGGATAGAACAAGTGATCAGAAAGAGATTACAGAGATCCCTTTGCTGGCATGAGGACAAGACTCTGTGGCATTACCCATACTCAGATCTGGGTCGGAGTCTTGGGTGGCAGTCCCAGGGCAAGAAGGAACACTAGCACACCAGAGTTTGCAGTCACAGTAGAGCAGGGACTCTCATCAGAGTTACAGGGCAGAAAAGAGTACTTGTGGTCACTCACAGAGTGGAGCATATATCAGGAGAGTAGTAAACATACCTCTCCTCAAATCATACCACCTTGGAAGTATTGAAAACTTACAGGTCCCTAGAAGTATCTCTGAAAATAGCTGCACCCACTCCCTGAAACTTGGAACAGTGTGCCCTCCACCCTGGAAGCAGAGTCTCACTTTGGCAAAGAGTTAAAAGTTAAGAAAAAGGCTGAAAAAATGAGTAAATAGCAGAAAAAGGTTCTGGCTATAGAAAGTTACTGGAATGATAAGGAATATCAAAACACACACAGAAGATAAAAATAGTCAAAGCCTGTACATGCAAAGCCTCAAAGTAAAATATGAATTGGTTTCACGCCATAGAAGAGCTCAAAAAGGATTTTGAAAATCAAGTAAGAGAGGTAAAGTAAAATTTGGGAAGAGAAATGAGAGTGATGCAAGAAAATCATGAAAAAGAATCAATAGCTTGATAAAAGAGGCACAAAAAAAAAAAAGAAAATCACAACTTAAAAAAACCCAACTCCACCAGAATATGCCAATTGGTAAAAGAGATACACAAATTTAATGAGGAGATGAATGTCTTTAATAGAAGAATTGGACTAATAGAAAAAAGATATATAAAAATTCAAGTAAAATGGGTCAAATGGAAAAGGAGGTGCAAAAGCTCACTGAATAAATAATTCCTTAAAAATTAGAGTTGGACAAATGGAAGCTAATGACTGTATGAAACATCAATAAAAAATAAATAAAACCAAAAGAATGAAAAACTAGAAGAAAATGTGAAATATTTCACTGGAAAAATAACTGACCTGAAAAATAGATCCAGAAGAGATCATTTAAAAATTATTGGACTTGCTGAAAGACATGATCAAAAAAAGAGCCTAGACATCATCTTTCAAGCAATTATCCAGAAAAACTGCCCTGATATTCTAGAACTAGAGGGCAAAATAGAAAATGAAAGAATCTACTGATCACCTCACAAAAGAGATCCCAAAATGGAAACTCCCAGAAATAGCATAGTCAAATTCCAGAGTTCCCAGGTCACAGAGAATAAATACTGCAAGTAGCCAAAAAGAAATAATTCAGGTAGCATGGAGCCACAGTCAAGATAACACAAAATTTATCAGTGTCTCCATTAAAGGATCAGAGGGCTTGGAACATAATATTTTGGAGGGCAAAGGAACTAGGATTGTAACCAAGAATCATATACCTAGCAAAACTGAGTAGAATCCTTTATGGGGAAAAAGGACATTCGATGAAATTGAAGACTTGCAAGCATTCCTGATAAAAAAGAGCAGAATTGAATAGAAAAATTGACTTTCAAATAGACTCAAGAAAACCATGAAGAGGTAAATGGGAAAGGGAAATCATAAGGGAATTATTAAGGTTAAAATTGTTTGCATTGCTCCATGGGAAGATGATGCTTGTAACTTTTAAGAATTTTCTCATTATTAGGGCATTTAGAATGAATATACATAGAAAGACTGCACAGGTGTGAGTTGAATTTGATGGGATGATATCTTCAAAAAATAAAATTAATGCATAAGAAAGAGGAATGCACTGGGAGAAAGGGGAGAAAGGGAGAGGTAGAATGTGATAAATTATCTGACATTAAAGAGACACAAAAGAGCTTTTAAAGTGGAGGAGGAGGTTAAGCAGAGGTGATCAAGAATATTTGAAACACTGTCATCTGAATTGGTTCAAAAGAGGGAATAACATACACACTTAATTGGATATGGGGAGGTGAAGGGAGTAAGATAAGGGTACTAATAGATAAGAGAAGAATGTACTACTAGAAGGGAAGGCAGATTGGGGGAGGCAGTAGTCAGAAGCAAAACATTTTTGAGGAAAGACAAGGTGAAAGGAGAGAGAGAATATAATGAATGGGGGGAGGGAACCTATTTCCCATTGGAAGAAAGGAAATACTGTTATGTATTATGTATAATACGTAAAAGGGAGGGAAATACAGTTAGCCATCATAATTGTGAAAAAAAATTTGAAGCAAGCTTCTCTGATAAAGGTCTCATCTCTCAAATATATAGAGAAATAAGTCAAATTCATGGGAATAATAGTTACTCCCAAATTGATAAATGATCCAAAAATATGAACAGTAAGTTTTCAGGTAAACTAATCAAAGTTGTCTATACCTATATGAGAAAATGCTCTAAATCATTACTGATTAGAGAAATGTAAGTTAAAACAATCTGAGGCACTATCTCACATCTATTAGACTGACTGATAGGATAGAAAAGGAAAATGACAAATGTTGGAGGGGATGTGGAAAAAGTGAGACACTAATGCACTGTTGGTGGTGTTGTGGACCGATTCAACTATTTTGCAAAACAATTTGGAACTATGCCCAAAGGGTATAAAATCATGTATATCTTTCGACCTAGCAATACCACCACATGCATACCATATGATACATACCATAATGCCATATGTCTGTATCGCAAAAAATATCAAAAGCAACAAAGGAAAAGAAGCTATATGTACAAAAATATTTATAGAAGATCTTTTCTAATGGCATAGAATTGAAAATTGTTCCACTGGGGAGTGACTGAACAAGTGGCATATGATTGTGATAGAAGAGTATTGTGCTACAAGAAATGATGAGCTGGATGGTCTCAGAAAATTCTGAATTTACGTCATCTTTTACAAAGGGAAATGAGTAGAACCAGAAGAAAATTGTGCACATTAACAGCAATACTGTAAGATCATCAACTGGGAATGACTTAGCTATTGTCAGTGATATAATGATCTAAGACAAATCTAAAGGCCTTATGATGAAAATGATATCAAGAAATTATGTAATCTAAATACAGATCAAAGTATGCTTTTTTATTTTTTTCTTGTTTTTTTTTTTATTTTGGTCTATGATTTTTTTTACAACATGACTAATATGGAAATATGTTGGGCATGACTACATTGCCTTCTCAATGAAGGAGGCTGGAAAGGATGGGAGAGAATTTGGAACTAGATTTAAAAATGAATGTTGAAAATTGTTTTACATTTAATTAGAGAAAATAAAATACTAAAGAAAAAGAAAAGATAAGATAAATTGAACCTTTAGGATTGCCGAAAATTAATTTTTTAAAGCTAAAACAACCAGTCAAAATTAGAAGGGAAAGACTTAACTGGGAAGTATTTTGAGCAAGTTTCTCTGAAAAAGATCAGGTATTTAAGACATATTGTAACTGATCCAAATATTACAGTCTTAATGAAGATAGCTAACATTTTTTGCACCATAATGTATACAAAGTGCTTTGCATAAAATAACTCATTTGATTCCTTATAGCAATATTATGAAGTAGGTGCTATTATTTTCACTTTGCAGATGAGAAAACTGAGGTTAAGAGATGTTAAAGGCTTAACTAGCTTAATACAGCTAGTATTATATATAAGAACAAAAACTCTTTCCTAATAGCTAAAGGTAAAAAAACAAACTGGCAATTCTCAAAAAAAAAAATAAAAACAGGCTCTGTTTAATAATAAAATAGGCATATGAAAAATTGATCCAAGTCACAAATAATAAGAAAAATGCAAACTAAAACTACTCTGAGTTGCCACCTCACACACATCAGATTGTCAAAGATAACTGAAAAGAGAAACAATTGCTGTAGAGCTGTGCATAGCCCAAACCGTATTAAAATGAAATTGGGAAATATTTAACAAAACAAAAATACAACAGAACATAGAAAAACACTAATGTGTAATTTTCTAAGTCACTATTCTGCCTGCAAGGATCTTTATCTATTGTTTAGTGACCCCATTTGTAGTTAAGATTGATACCTCCATTGTACAGCATTTGGGAGCTCAAGAATAGTGAAGTAGTTCAACTATTGGAAAGCAATTTGGAACTCTATCTCCCAAATTCACTAAACCAAACATATCCTTTGACACAATAGTACACCAAAAGACTTGTCTGAACTGATGAATGGTGAAACCAGCACAACCAGAAAAAGTTATGCCACTACCTGTAATTTTTTAAACACCTTAAGAACTATGATTAATGCCATGAGCACCAAGGACTCTAGAGGACAAAAAAATGTATCAAGCTTTTTCTTCTTGACAGAGAGATGATGGACTGGAATTGCAGAATTACAAATCCATTTTCAGACATCATTAATCTGTAAATTTGTTTAGTTTGGCTATGCTTATTTGTTACATGGGAAGACATTATTTTGGGGGGGGTTTGGGAGGAATATATAGTGTGGCTGAGGGGGATGAGTAATAGATAATGATGTCCCCCAAAAGAAAAATAGTAACCATAAATTAATCTTTGAACAATGAAATGTCTTTGAAAAATGCATGAAAGAAAGCAAAAGGAAGTTAAAGGAAGACAGACAGGCAGAATAACTTTTAAACTACTATCCCAGATTGTTCAATTACTATTGAATTTATTATATAAAGAAATAGAACAAATTATCCAAAATAGAAATTCATGATTCCTTTGCAATCCTCTTTTTATGGTCTGCTTTGTATGTGGAGATGCCCAAGTTTATTGGTGTTTGTCAAATTCAAAATGATATAAAAAGAGATCAAAATTCAAATTAGATTTTTTTAAAAAAAGAAATGTTCACAGGCTCATCAACCTAGGGTCAGCAAAGACTTCAGAGGTAACTTCAGACTCCAACTCCCTCATTTTATAAATGAGGAATCTTGAGACCATGGGCCTTAAATGATCCGCTTAAAATCACAGAGGTGCTTCAGAGGCAAGATTTGAAACCAGTTACTCTGACTTTGGAGCCAGTTCATGTCTCACTGGAATACTTTGAATATCATTATGATATCATTCATTGTTTTAGTATACAACTACTAATAATTCAAATTTTAGAATTTAATTGGAAATTGATTTAAAATTTGCTTGAATTATTTGTGTACTTGTGTTTAAAAATAAGTTAATAACAAAATATTAAGAATTATACTTCAACGTATATCTCCTTTGACAAATGCCAAACCACTATCACAGGCAGTAAATACTTTAGGAGCTCATAGTATGTAGAGAACACTGAGCTAGGGGCTCAGGCAAAGCTTTCTGCATGAGGAATAATGTGAAACAGGTCTTGAAGAAAGGTTAGGATTATACTGAGTGGACCAAAGTGGGGAAGCCCTTCTAGGTGGAGTGCAGTAGTGATTATTTGAGTACTGGGAGTGTTTGGGGACAATGCAGGGGTCATAAACTGCATTTTCACATATAATTAAGCAGAAATACAGGAATGTTGGAAATTCAGTGATTTTCTTTCTCATGATAGAATAAAAAATTTACTTCAGAACAAATAGTTGCTCTTTATTAGATCCAAGGGAACCTCAGCAGGCTCTGTCCAAGTTAGAGTGAAATACTTAAAACCTATTTTTGCTCTCCTTCCATACTCACTGAGCTATTTTTTTTCTAGTGAGTTTATGAATATTGCGTTTTGATACAACAGATGCTTCTGAACCAACACTAGATACAGCAAAGTAAGAGGCTCAAGAGTAGGAAAATGCCCAATTGTTGGAACTCAAAGAACCAGATTTAAATGTTATTTGTTCACTCGTGTCACATCAGCAAGTCATTTCACTTTCCTTTACATCAGTTTTCTCATCTGTCAATTGGAGAAGAGAGGATTTGAATTAGATGGTCTCTGAGGTCCTTTCTAGGCACAGAATTAAGTGATTTGCCCAGGGTCACACAGTCTTGTGCAGGTCTGAAAAGGGTATATTGGGGTTAGCCAATATTATAGTTTTACTATCTATGTCTTCCTGCAAATCAATTAACTTTTTCTTTAAGTATTTAGATGCTATATTATTTGGTGCACATATATTTCATATTGATAAAAATTCATGGTCTATGGTAATTTTCAGCCAAATATAGTTTCCTTGTTCTATGTCCTATAATCAAATAAACTGCTGCTGTTGCCTTGCCTATCTCTTTTTATACTTTGGCTAAAGCATAAAAGATTTTTCCCTGTGAATATTTCTGCTTCAAATGCATTTCTTGTGAACAATATATTCTTGGATTCTACTTTCTAATTCATTCTTCTATCGTCTTCCATTTTACAAGTGAGTTTAGCCCATTCACAGTTATGGTGTATTAATTAATCATTAATGGTGTATTTCCCTACATCCTATTCTTATTTCTTTCTCTCCCTTTTTTTCTTGCTCAACCCCTCCCCCTTGCCTTTGCAAAGAAGAGGGTGATAAATGAGAATTGTGTTCTCTATTTTATTTTATTCCCCTCTATGGCCCTTGATGATATTTGAGTTCTGAGGGAGAATTTTATGATTTTTTTCTTATTAGAGAAAATGAGGCAACTAGGTGACATGGTGGATAAAATGCCAGGCCCAAAGTAAAAGCAAAAACCGTAAGTAATAGGGACACTGAATGTTTTCCAATAAATAGAGGAATAAAGCAAGGATGCTCATTTTCCTCACTCTTATTTGATACAGTCCTAAAAATAAATGTTAGCAATAGCAATAAGACAAAAGAAAAATCAAAGGCATAAAGGCAGACAAACTACATCTTTTTTTTTTTTTTTTTTTTTGCTGCTGACATGATAGTATAGTGAGAAAACCCTAGGGAATAGGCAAAGCTGTAGGTTGCAAAGTAAAACCAGAAAAATCAGCAGTATTTTAATATAATAATAATAAAACCTAAGTAGCAATAATACAGAAATTCAAATCAGCTACAAAATACATGCAATATTTTGGAGTCAATCTGCCAAAATATATACAATATTTATATAGATTAAATTATAAAAATACCTTTAAAGAAAGAATAACTTTAAATAGAGGAATGGATGGTTCATGGATTAGTTATATCAATACAATAAAAATAACATCATTACTAAAGTTAATTTACAGTTTTAATGTTTTAGCAATCAAATAACCAAAGGGATACTTTGCAGAGCTAGATAAAATAGTTAAAAAAATTCATCTGGAAGAGTTCAGCCATTTTGACAGAGAAAGAAGCAGTATATAATAATAATAATAATAATAACAATACTTATGTAGTACTTACTATGTGCCAGGCACCATTTTGAGTATTTTACAAATATTATCTCATTTAAGCCTCAAAATCACCTTGGGAGGTAGGTGTTATTAGTAGTCTCATTTTACAATTAAGGAACCTGAGGCAAACAGAGGTGAAGTGACTTACCCTGTCACTTGCTTGTAAGTGTCTGAGGTCATATTTGAATTCAGTTCTTCCTAAGTCCAGGTCCAGTACTCTATGTAGTGCTCTACCCTTCTTCCTCATGACAGCTCTCTTATACAACTAATCCAACAAAGACATGCAAGACCCACCAAACTGAGACTGGGCACCTGAATAATTTCAGTGTACCCAAGGCTGTTTGATCCAGAATGAATTTGGTCACAGCTTTTCTGGAGTCAGACATACAGAGGTGTTGCTTTTTTTATCCATGATACTTGCCCAGTATCCAGACTGAGTACTGATTTGAGGAAAAATCATTTTTTTATACCCTAGGCCTATGTAGAAAAAGAGGTAAAGTTCTACAGACTCAAATACAAGGTCACCACAAAGAGCCTTCAGTGCAGATACTGAACAGATTCCTCATGCTGGGCACTATTGTGATAAGAGAGGATAGATCCAGTAAAGAGGACCCTGAGGCCATGCCTGAAGCCATAAAAGAAGACAGCTGGACATTGGAAAGCTCTAATGCCAGAACCAGGTTGTAGATCCAGGACTGACTGAGGAGGGTCCTGTGCTTAGTTGTAGTGCAACAAGTGGCAGTGGCAGCCTGCTGCTGTGTTGGGCAAGGGTTATGAGCAGAAGTGAGCAACATCTGCGTATCTTTGGCTCTAGGGGATTGATCAAATTTTTCCCTGGATCAGATAGTCTTGGGTACACTGAAATCTCTCAGCTGCCCAGCCTTGGTTGTCCCCAGAATCCTCCAGAAACAACAATAACAATAACACATATTGCACTACTATATCCTACTCTGTGCCAGGTACTATGCTAAACACTTTGCCATTATTATCTCATTTGATCTTCATAATAACCCTAGGAAGTAGCTGCTATTGTTATCCTCATTTTACAGATGAGGAAACTGAGGCTAATGGGGGGTAAGTGACTTGCCCCCAGTCACACAGATAGTAAGTGTCTGAGGTTGGATTTTAATTCAGGTCTTCCTAATTTCAGCCCTAGTGCTTTATCCACTGTACCACCTATATAGGACTTAACATTCAGCGAATACAGCAAGGAAATCCAAGAGAATAAAGAATAAGATCTTTCTTGGTTCAGAAGTGCATAGAAGACGGCCCCAAAAGAAAGTCACAAAGTGGGAAGTAAAGCTGGAAAAAATGAGTAAACAAACAAACACTAACAAATTTGAGTCCCATTAAAAACTATTTTGGTGAGAGAGCAACAAACGTAAATCCACAAAAAAGGAAAGACTCCAAAATATTTATAAGCAAGTCTCAAATGAAAACAATATAGCTGAGATACAAGTTCAGTGAAAATTCCTAAAATAAATAAAGCAAGCTGATTTTTTTACTATTTAAAAATGTTCTTATAAACTAAATGAGACCATAAGAGGAAAGAATTGGAAAAGAAACAAGAATCATAGAAGAAAGGCTTAACCCAAAAACGAACAGTTTAATACAAAGGGTATGGGGGCAGCTTAGTGGCGTAGTGGATAGAGCACTGGGTTTGGAGTCAGGAAGATTTGAGTTGAGAGAAATGATTGCTAATAACTAATTTCTAATGTATTGGAGGGATCTGCATTTTTTTTCCCTTTCTGTTTCCTCATTCAAAGCCCAGTCCTTGTGCAGGACATTGCTGATAGATGAGACTGGGTAAACACTCTATTTAATCTTGGGTGAGAACCCATCCAATCTGGACATAATCGGCTTTGGTAAAGGTAGATCCCTATGTTTAGATTGCCTAAGGCAGAAGTGGCATGGTTAGAGATTGGTTGGTTGTTGTCCTTCCTTTTCAAAGAGGTCCAAAATGACATCACCATGATAAAGTGAAGTTTCAGTGTGTCTAGCTGTGGCTGATCAGACCAATATGAGCTTTTGTTCTACCACAGGTTGGGCACAGATAGTCCCTGTGAATATTTGGGGTGGATACTCCAACTTTGCGCATTTTATGTTTACTTTGTGCTGTCTCAATTCTGCTTTGCTCATAGAACATAGCACCGTTTCTGATGTGGGCACACCACGCTGAGTCTCTCATGTTTGCACAGTCACATCCAAAGTTCTTGAGAGAGTCATTGAGAGTGTCCTTGTATCACCATGTGATCTCCTGTCCCATGTGAAAAAAGACTATTTTGTGGACAACTCACCTGGGGTTAGAGATGAGGAAAAGTGACATAATCAAAGTCACAACCCACAGCCCCTCATTAGAACAAGCCCACCTCTAGTTATAATATTAATTCTCTCATTAATTGCTAACCAGAGTTAACCAATCCCCCTTTTGGCAACACTCACTCTTCCAAGGGTATACAAGCTTTCAGCACTCCCCAAAGTTCATCTTTGGTTCCCAAGAATTCCACTGAAGTCTTTTATTAATTATTAGCCAGCTTTAATTAATAAATTAATATTAATTACCCAGAAATTATAACTCAGATTTTTCATATGTCACAGTTTGGCAACCATGGAAGGGACCAGAGCTCTACACCCCAAATTCTTAACTTTTTAAACTAATATCTTTTTGAGTCCAAGTGGAGAATTTGTCCACAAATAGGAACTTTCTGTTGAGATTCCAGCTTTGATTTGACTCTTTTCGTATTACTAGTAATTAGGTCTTCTCCGGGTAAGGCTATATGTTCTATGTCTGTTTATCTGTTTTTGCACTGCAGCTCTCTAACTTTCATTTTCACTTGGGGTGGAGTTGGTGTGAGTTGCTTTACATCAAATAGATGCAAAGGATAGAAAGAGAACCCCTGAAGTAGGATATATGGGGATAAAAGGGAAAATCTGTGTACACAATATACAGCCACCTGGGAAATTCAGTATATTCTCTGCTTTAGTCCGCAGACTCCTATTGCTCATAGATCCCCAAATATTAGTAATATATTCCCAATTATTGTGGGAATGGGTTTCAAAAAAGAGAAATATGTGTCATTATCCTTGTTATAATCCTTGCTTTCAAGTTTTTGGGGTTACATATCAGATAGCAATAAATTAAGCTCTGTGTAAAGTAAATTGAGTGAATTAAGCAAGGTAAATGGTAAGTGATAAAGTAGGGCAAACAAAGAAAATAATTTTTATCTCAACTTTGATTTCTGATACCTAAGACTCTGTGTAATCAGTTTGTGTTTGTGCTTTGTCTCTGTGGGAATTATTGGGATGTAGTTGGTATTTACTAAATAAGGGAGCTAAGAAGCTGGGTGAGAACTCTCAGGCTAGCTGTGCTTAAAGTTTAAAAGGTAATTTAAGAAAACAACACTTTAATTGGAAAATGATCTTCAATACTAAAAGTTTATGAATTCAGGTTTAATGAGATCCCAAAGCTAAAATTTGTAGATTATGTTTAATTAAATCTAGGGAACTGTCTTAGACCACCCAATATATCTGACATCATGGCAATGTGCTTAAAACCTCTGTAAGTAAGGTGGACATTAGTGTATGTAAGGTGGATTTTTGTTAAGTGTTTCTTAGAGTCTGGTTCCCCAGGATCTATGACCATAACATTCTCAATTTCCCAGGCTCATGACTTGTAGATATCTCCACCACATCTGTGCAGCATTATATAATGAAAAATAATATAAACATTTGTGCTTAAATTGTAAATATCCACTGTGACTGTACAGTGAGATATAATGGTGAGATTATGTAAACTTGCGAGTCTATTGCTGGCAGTATTTCTTCTTTGTTGCCCTATAAAGCAGGTAGGTATTGATCAGTGAGTGGGGAACACTTAGGATTGAATATACAAGCTAGAATATTGTGCTTGCCTTGATCAGCCCCCATTAAGGAATCTGGAGGGAATCTGTATTTGCCTCAATTGGTCACCATTGAGCCTTGAGGGGATTTAGGGGAGTTCACAAGCTGTGCCTGTCTTGATTGGCCCCATCCAGACATAGGGGTACTTGTCCCCCTTTCTTGTCGGCCCCTGCAAGAAGGATGATTAGAGAAAGCTGTAGGAGTTGGTGCTTGCATTATTAGCAGCCCTCTTGAAAAGACTAGACTAGAATAAAGACTATTAACCACTCCAAAGTTGTTTTCCTGTCCTTGCTGTCTGGCCAGATCAAGAATTAACCTGTTAGAGACTGGGGTGCCTCTCATGTATTATCTGTCTTACAACTGCAAAAATAAGTTTTTTGTCTTTCAAGACACTTTGATCAAGGTTTTTTCTATCATATCCTTAAATTTGATCACTTTAGAATTTTAGCAATTTATCTTTAAAATCTATATTACCATTGTAAAAGCTGTGTGTAATAAGTAATATTGGTAAAAATTGTGAGAGAAAAACAACTCTCTTGATTTATGAACTGCTAAGTATTAACTCTCCTGAGATTCAGAAAGATAAAGACTAGCAGGAAAGAAAAGAAGGTAAGTATGATTTTTAATTTGGAAAACTGTTTTGTAGGCAACATAACAGACCTCTATTATTAATTGGGCAACCAAGCCTTTTGTAAGATATTAACAGGATTGGGAGAATCCAGAATCCTACTCCTGGGCATCAACAGGGCTTCTAAAAGGTTTATTTTTTTTTCTGTAATTACTAAAAAAAACCTAGCACCTTAATGGATTTTAAAAAAAAGAGATTTGTCCTACAAACTTCTTCCAGAACTAGGAATAAGCAGTGCAGGTCTCTGTCTCCTTTTGGGAGACAGAGAAGTTTGGAACATTTTTAATCTAGGTGATAACACCTGAGTTACAGCTAATCACACAACAGGTTATAATTATAGGTAAATTGATGGAGAAAATCATGTGGGTTAAAATTTGCTGTAACTTGGGAAAGTTTAATAACAATTTGTGTGGTCTGGTATATAGTTGAAATACAAAAGAAAGCTGGGTAGTCTGAATAAAGGGTTTGAAAGATTTAGAAAGGACAATAAAGACTGGAGGGAAAGTATGTAAATAAGGAGGTTTGGGGACAAATGGGGGACATGGGAAGAAGCAAGACCATGTGCTCTAAGCCCCCTTCTCCCTGGATAGTTGTTCTGGGCAGCCATGTGCCAGCTTCTGATGTACAAGTTTGACTTCTGTGTAAGTAGATAGAGAACAAAACTTCTATATCTTGGTCTGAAAGTCAATATCGACAGCAAGGGTTAGGAGAAAATGGGTAAGCGATGTGTTCCTTATCTCTTACATACTATTACTTTAAAATCTTTGGTAGTGGATTACCTGGAAATAGTGAATCCCATAATATATGAATCTCACAATATGTGAATCACAATATGTGAATCTCACAATATGAAATTCTTGGAATAAATATCCTTTGTCTAAAATGTGTACTAAATAATTTAAATTATAAATTGAGGTTCTATATGATACTATTTGGAAAATAAATCCAGGTGTAATTGAATTTATTCTGGTCTTAGTTTAAGTGAAATTATTATTATACTATATGGATCAGGAAATTTGTTAAATGTGTGATTTTAAGCCAAGTTACCTCAGTCATATGGTGGTATGTTTAAGAAAAGTGCCTAATGTTAATATGATAACTCATTGTATTAGAAATATTATTAGAAAAAGTTTGTTCTTTCATACCTTTGGGTTATGGATTTAATTGTTAAAAGACTGATGTAACTATGTTATTTAAAAAAAAAACTTTGTAGGAATAAAGATGAATATAATGGCTTTCTGTGAAATTGACATAGCAAGAAACCCCTTAAAATGTCCTCATCTGTGAAAGGCAGAGTCCTAAAATCTTACTGGACCTGCTAACAGTTTAACATAACATTGAGTGTTCAGTTTTGTGTCAGATTGGCAACTGAATTAGGGCATGAATATTTTAAGATTTCAGGATGTAGTCCCATACTTGGGCTGAAGTACAGTGACCTGATTTTAGTTAAGAACTAGAATTGGAAAGGAAAAGATTCTTACTCCTATCTTTAAAAATTCTTTGTCTTTGGTTTACGAATGAGATTAGATAAGTATCTGGTCAGTTATGTCCACCCACCTTTCAGGTTAAGTCTGTAGGAAGCCCATGTTATAAATCTAACACGATTACATATTAGATATGGCATAAATACTGGCAATAGTGATCTGTGACTGCTATATAGGACTTTAAATGTTTTCTTGTCTAGTTTAAATGGAGAATTATTTAACTAACTCCTTCGGTGAAAACTTTAGAAGTTTCTGTCTGAGGAAATTGGAGCACACCCTACTAGCATTAGATTCAATTCCTTAGGTCTCTTTTTTACCAGGGCCAAAACCACTCACTCAACTAGAATCTTATAATATTTTAGCCCAGCACACTTTAAGCTAACCTAATGCTAACAGATGTGAATTCATACTATTTGTAAAACTTTGTATTTTCTAGTATTATTAATATAAAACTAAGTGCATGTCTATATTGGGAAACTTTATGTGGTTATTTGTGGTATGCCACTTGAAATTCTGAGCAGGATGGGACTTGGAAACTAAATACTTAGGGTAGAACTTTAGCTGGAAAGTGTCAAAGAGGTAAAAGAGTCAGGGAAAAATGCTATAGGGAGCTGGGAATTGTTACCATGTGTCTTTTTTTAAAAAATGAGTTTATGGACAGTAATGGCTTCTCTCTTTTGAATGGTCAACAGTAGAGTGGCTTTGGATAAATTAAGATTTAAATGTTACCATTAGCCATTATAAATATGGATTTAATTTAATTTGATTTGATTTGACTTAGTCCAAAATCTGTCCTGAAGGAAATCAGAATGTGGTCTAAGTGTGTTCTCCTATCAGAATAATTATGGCAACTCAGAACCCAACATAAGTTACATTTGTATTTGGCATTAAGAAACGTGTTATCTGGGTGACTGCAAGTTACCTTATATCCAAGTTTACTACTCTGTAAGGGGATAATAATAACACCCACCTCCCAGGATTGTTGTGGATCACATGATTGTGAAGTGCTTAACACAGTGCCTGGCATAGGGCAAGTGCTATATAAACGTTAACTGTTATTATTATATTATTATAATTATTACATTATATTATTATATTATTTTTTCTTTAATTATATGTAATTAAATTATACTTGATAACTTTACATACATATATGTAAAGTTATGGGAGACAGAGAAGATTATTAACCCCTCCAAAGTTGTCTTCCTGTCCTTGCTGTCTGACCAGATCAAGAATTAACCTGTTAGAGACTGGGATGCTTCTCATGTATTATCTGTCTTACAACTGCAAAAATAAGTTTTTTGTCTTTCAAGACACTTTGATCAAGGTTTTTTTCTATCATATCCTTAAATTTGATTTGATCACTTTATAATTTTAGCAATTTATCTTTAAAATCTATGTTACCATTGTAAAAACTGTGTGTAATAAGTAATGTTGGTAAAAACTGTGAGAGAAAAACAACTGTCTTGATTATTTATATGTGTGTGTGTGTGTGTGTGTGTGTGTGTCTGTGTGTGTGTGTGTGTGTGTAGTACATGATGTGATGAGATGGCTTTCTGTGTAAGGTAATTTGGAAACACATTCAACTGAATTGAGGCTACATTATTGGTAATGGGTTTTGTTTTAAGTTTCAAATACAAAATGTTGTTTATTGTATTATGTTTGTAAATTTTCTTCTATTGTGAAATTTGCTAAACTTTTGCATCAGATGCTGTTAGAAAAGCAACCTCTCTTATAATCTGGATGTGATTAGATTAGATTGTTCTGTTTAAAGAAGGTGAAAAATGTTTCTGAAAACAGGACATTTTATCGGCTCTACTCACCATGTGTTGTAATATTTTGAAGTAATATAATTTAAGAAATTATAAACTCTAGGTTTGCCTATGTTTAAGAGGAAGTTTCATCTAAAATTATTTGGCAATCACTTATGAAAATTATAAGATTACTGATTAAATTGTTAGGGATTATTTTGATAAGGCTATTTTAATTGGGCATACTTTTTTGCATTGCTACATTTAGAAAACTGAGTCTCCTCTCCATTGCAAATACTTTTTGACTAGAAGGAATTGGTAATTAGGAATTTATTTATTGTAATGAGAAATTTATTTTGTTTATGGTACTTTTATTTCCAGTTCTGTTATGATTAATGAGATTTTACTGTTTGAAGTGAGACCTTTTTGTGGAATTTTGAATATTCTTTTTCAGTTTCATTCTTAGGTGTGTTGTATCCTTGAGCCAACTTTAAATGAGTGCTTCAGGAAAAACATCAGCAGTCAGCAGCTTAATGGGAGTGACATCTGAGATCGAAGGCTAGTGAATATCTGTCCCTAGGAATAACATAGGGAGGTTGCCTCAGGAAGGCTAAGGTTGGACTGTCTTAATTAATTTTCATAAAGACATACATGGTCTTTATCTCATAGACTGATGCTGGAGTACACCCGAAATACTGTAGCAAGGAGCAGATATAAGATATGAGCTATTTGCCCTAGAATTTTAGTCCTTTCTATATTTTAAACAACTAAGTAAGTGGGTATTTAACCTTGTCATGTGTCTGTTAATAGTTTTGTATTACTGTATGAGATAGGGTCCTTTAATTTCTCATAATGGTATGGGGATAATTAGGCAAGAATATAAAGACTTGTGAAACCAAGATATAATTCTCTTATTTAGTGAGGTTAATATCATAACTGTGTTCTGTCTTGTGTTAACGGAAACAATAGCAATACAATTAATAATGTCAAAAGAATGACTTTTGATCTATCTTGTAAATGGCTTAATGAGACATCCACTTAAAAAGAGATCCACTTTTACTAGGGGTTATTCATTTGAACATGGCTAAAAATTGAAAATGTTTTATTATAAACAACTTATTTAATAAGCCCTCTTCTTAAGTAATATATTTATACATTCCATTCCAACATCTTTTCCTATAATTGTAGTTAATACGGCAACTTTTGAGAGAATTCATTAGAGATCATCTTCTTATAAAAAAAGTGTCTTATTATTGGTTCCTTAGCAGTCCTCTTTGATAAGCAGACCTTTACAGATAAAAGACACCCAGGGAGCACTTCAGAAAACCTGGAAAGACTTACATGAACTGATAGTGAGTGAAGTGAGCAGAACCTGGAGAACATTGTACATAGGAGCAGCAACATTGTGTGATGATTAACTATGATAGACTTAGCTCTTCTCAGTAACACAATGATGCAAGACAATTTCAAGACTTATGGTGGAAAATTCTATCCACATCTAGAGAAAGAACTACCAAGTCTGAATGTAGAATGAAGAATACTATTTTCACTTCTGTAGTTGTTTTTTTAATATTTTTTTCCTATTGTTCTTTTTCTTCTTTTGCAATGTGACTGATGTGGAAATATGTTTAACATGATTATACATGTATAGCCTCTGCTAGATCCCTTGCATCAGACTGCCTTTAAATGGATCCATAGCCCAGTCACTTCAGTAAGTGTAAAGGGCAATCATCTGAACTAAACAGAAGGTATTCTTTTTTCGTAGTTTAGTTTCTACCCTTAATCATTTCTCTAATTCATTTTGTTCTTGATCTTGCCATCTTTCTAAGGGGCAAAGTTCATAAGAATTTTTATGCTAGAGAAATATTTATTCCTAATAATCCTAGTTGGACCTTCTATCTTCTAGATGAAGGTGGTTTTTAATATGTTTCCATGAAAGGGAAAATATAGAACAGAAGAAACCATTGGAAAATAGAGAGCTGAAACACTTTAGAGCTGAAACACTTCTGAATGTGAACATTAAAAAAACATGATTTTCAGAACTATATGTCATCTTTACAAAAGCATCATATATTACAGGACAGGGAAATTATTTTTCAAATATACAGAACTACTAAACACATCCTTTATAAAACAATGAAAGTACTAAGTAATATAGGCAGTAGAAGGAAATTATCCATACCTAATTGGAGATGATATCCTGAAAAATGAAGGGGTCAAAGAAAAAAAACCAGAGGAACAACTAATGACCATGTAAAAATTAAAAATGATGAGAAAACATGACAAAATTTCTCAGAATACTCAAGCAGTGCAATCTTAAAGGGGAAAATATATCCCTAAAAGTACACGTTAAGAAAATAGAAAAAGAAGAAACCAACACATAAATTCCAAACCAGCAGAAAAGAGAAAATCTTCAAAATTTGAGGGAAGATATGTAAATTGGAAAGCAAGAACATATAAATGAGTTAACATGTGTATAGTGCTTTGCACACATTAACACATTATATAAATTCTAACTTTGTTGTTAATATTATTATAAACAAAAAATAAAAGTTGGTTCTTTGGATAACTAAAAAAATTGAGAAAAATTTAGCTAACCTGATTAAAGTGTGAAAGATAAATTAAATGAACAAAATAAAAAATGAACAAGGAGAAACTATAACAAACAAAATCAAAGTTTAAAAAAAAAGAAAAAAAAGAGGTCATCAAGGTCAAAAAGGACATGTAAATGGAACTTAACGAAATAGTATAAATGAAGGTGAAAGAACAGAACTGAAGCATCATAGACTAAAACCCATGAACTCTACCCTTCCATTTACAGGTGAATTAATATCATTTGTATGGAACTATAGAATTATAGAATGAGAAGGCACATGTATAGAAAGGAGAGAGTTTGAATACAGAGGGGAATGAATGACATTCCTTTACCAAGTCCATGAGTGAACATTTTTTTAAAAAAAACTATTCCTATAGTTTCGTACCAAGAAGGAGGAGACTTCAGGGGAAAAGTTGTTATTATTAACCTCAATTTGCCAATGAGGAAGCTGAAGCAGACACAGGTTGAATAACTTGGCCAGGGTCACAAAGCCAGTGAGTGTCTGAGACCAGATTTGAACAAAGGTCTTAGTTATACAATGATAGCTGAATTCAATCAATGAATACTTATGAGATACCTACAAGGAGTCAGGTACTGTGCTAAATGCTGGGATTTCTAAAAGAAGCAAAAGACAGTCCCTGACTTCAAGGACTTTAAAGTATGTAAATATACAAAGCAAACTATATATAAGGAAAATAAGAAATAATGAACAGTAGAAAAGTATGAGTATTAAGAAGGGCCACAGAAGGCTTCCTGTAGAAGGTGAAATTTTACATGAGATTTAAAGGAAGTCAAGGAGGTCAGTAGTTGCAACCAAATGTGAGAGTATTTCAGGTATGGGTGACAGTCAGAGAGAATCCCCAGAGTCAAGAAACTGAGTGCCTTTTGCATAAAACATCCAGGAGGCCGTGGAATATCCTCTCTTGTCCCTGGATCAAAGAGTATATGTCAGGGAGGAAGATGTAAAAAGACTGGAAAGTTAGGAGGGGCTACTTTATGAAAGAATTTGAATGCCAACCAAAGCATTTTGTATTTGTTCCAGGAGGCAGTAGGAAGGCACTGGAGATTCTTGAGTAGGGCAGTGATATAATTGGACCAGTATTTTAGGAAAGTCACTTTAGTGGCTGAATGGAGGATGAATTAGAGTGGGGAGAGATTTGAGGTGAGGCAGACCCACTTGCAGGATATTGCAATAATCAAGGCATGAGATGATGAAGACCTGTACCACAGTGATAGCAGTATCAGTGAAGAGAAGGAGGCATAGTTGAGAGATGTTGCAAAGTTAAAATCAATTTTGTTGTTCGGTTATTTCCATCATATCCAACTCTTTGTGACCCTATTTGGAGTTTTCTTAGAAAAGATATTGGACCAGTTTACCATTTCCTTCTCCAGTTCATTTTATAGACATGGAAATTGAGGCAAATGGAGTTAAGTGACTTGTCCAGGGTTACACAGCTGTTAAGTGTCTCAGGTCAAATTTGAATTTAGGAACATGAGCATTCCTGACCCGAGGCCCAGCACTCTTTTCACTGTACCACCTAGCTGCTAACTGTAAAATCAATAGACCTTGCAACAGCTTGGATGTGGCAGAGGGGGAGCAGGGAATGAGAGACACTGAGGAATCCAGGATATCTCCTAGCTTAAGACCCTGAGAGATTAGGAAAATGGTGTTGCCCTTTATAGTTATAAGAAAGGTAGGAAGGGGGAGAGTTTAAGAGGAAATATAACAAGTTCTGTTTTGGATATACTGAGATTAAGTTGTCTACTGAACATGTAGTTCAACATGTCTGAAAGGCAGTTGAAGATGTTATATTGAAGGTCAGCAGATAGATTGGGTCAGGAAACGTAGATCTAAGGATCATCAGCACAGAGATTTTAATTAAATCCAGAGATACTGATGAGATCACCAAGGGAAGTAGTGTAGATGGAAAAGAGAAGAGATCCAGGACAGAATCCTGAAAAAAAAAACATCTGTGGTTGGAGGGCAGATCTAGACTTGAGGAATATCCAGCAAATGAGACAGAGGAGAGGTTAGATAGACAGAAAGAAAACCAGGAGAGAGTGGTATCCCAAAAACCTAGAGAGAAGAGAGAATCAAGAAGGAGAAATTGATCAATAGTGCCAAAGGATGCAGAGAGGTCAGGGAGAATAAAGATAGAGAGAATGCCAGTGGATTCAGAAATTAAGAGATTATTAGTAATTTTGATGAAAGCAGTTCATCAAATGTAGAATGACAAAGTCAGAAGCCAGAATATAAAGACTGAGAAGACAGTGAGAGGAGGGAAAGTGGAGGTACATATTGCAGATGACCTTTGTGATTGGTTTAACTACAAAGAACAGAAGACATATAGGAAGATAGTTAACAGGAATGGAAGAGTCCAATGACTCTTTGAGAGTTTGGTGGAGCTTTTTCAGGATATGGGAGACATGGGAATGTTTTTAGGCAACAGAAAATAAGCCAGTTGAGAGGGAGAGATTGAAAATAAGTGGAAGAGTAAAGATGATAGAGGAAAATCAGTTGGAAGGAACAAGATGGAATGGAATCACTTGAACAAGGTAGAAGAGTTAGCCTTGGCAAAGACTAAGGCCATCATGTCAAATAGGGGTAAAGGAAGAGTGGCAGAAGTCACCAGACTGACAGGAGATGAGGAAGAAAGAAGAGGGAGTTCACAGAGAACAGGCTCAATTTTTTCTATAAAAGAGGCAGCAAGGTTCTTAGTTGAGAGAGTAGCAAGAAAGGGACCAATGGAAAGTTTGAGAAGGGATGAAAAGGTTTGGAAGAGCTGTGATGGGAGTGGTACAGTGAATTGATAAAGGAGGTATAGTAGCATTGCCTAGCAGCAGTGAGGACCCAGTTGAGATTATGTAACAAATTTGTAGAAGACTCAGTCAGAGTAGTTGTGTGATTTTCCCTACTTTCATTCAGCTGCACATTTGTTGACACAAAGCAACAAATGATGGGAGGGAGCTAAGGCTGAGGCTTGTGGAGTATCATTGGTGATATGAGTTTGAGAGGTTCAAGAAAGGAGGGCAATGTGGAATCAAATGGATTTACAAGGAGTCATGATGGGGAGAAGAAGAGAGAGTGACTAATATAGGGAGATGGCCTGGAAAGGAATTGAGTGATAAAGGACTAGAGGTCATAATGTGGATGAAAAGTAAGAGTTATCAAAGAGAAGACAAAGGGAGAGGTGAAAAGCAAATAGATTGTGGTTGGATAGGGGAATTTCAGAATTCTTGAACATGAATGTGGTATGTTTGTGAGTGATGAAAAGATCAAGAGTATAAATATCTGTGTGTGGTTGAGGTGGGGTGGAAGAATAGCTTATGAAAGGTGAGTAAGTTGAAGAATTGAGTGGTTAGAACATTTAAGGGAAAATCAATATATATGTTAAATTACCTGAGTATAAGGGCAGGAATTGGGGAGGGAGAGAAATTGTAAGCCAGGTATCAAACTCATTGAGAAAGGAAAGGGATTGACCTGGTGGTCTATAAACAAAAGCTTCCAGGATTTTAATTTAGTAATCAATATGAATACATACCTCAAAGGAAGAGAGGTTATTGAGTAGTGGAGGAAGGAGAATCTGAGAGTGGCAATCCGGAGCAAGGAGTGTTTTAATTCCCCTGCTTTGACTGGTGAGCCAAGGAAAATGTATGAAGGTGCCACTGACATTGGAAAGAATGGCCAGGAAAGCTGTGTCATCATGGAGAAACCTGGTTTCAGTAAGAGCTAATAGATGGAAGGAGTGGAAGACAAATAGTTTTAAGTTTTAAGATGATGGGAAATTTGCTGCCTATGGAATTGACATTTCTGAGGGCATAGTGAAAGGGCTAGGTGAAATTAGGATGAAACTTTAGGATAGGAGGATTGAGGGAGATGACAATGAGAAATCAGATGGGAGGGAGTAAGAATTGGGGTTTGGATGATGACCAATGGGATTTCAGAGTCATTGGGATATAATGGGTATGACCAGGTATAACAATGGTCATTGTTAAGTGGAGAGAGCCACTCCTATACCCTCAAAGGACAAGAGCAGTGGAGATGAGAGGTCTGAAGTTGAAAGGAGGGTTTCTCTTCTTTTCACAGATGATTCTCCACATGCCAATTGGGAGACTGGGCCAGTATCAGCAAGTGGCAGATGCCTTGTGTTGATATAGATGGAAGAGGTTGATTTGGGGCTTTGGAAACGTCTAGGCTTGGCCCCTACCAGTCTTTCCTCAGGGAACACTCTGAGCCTAACAGGAGAGGGAAGGCTCAAGATGCTAGTGCATCCATGGTTCTATTTAGGAAAACAATATAATTAACCATATTAAAAACATAATATCTAAAACTATATAATTATATGAATAGATGCTGGAAAACACTCTTGACAAAGTATAACATTAATTTATACTGAAATGATAAAAATCATAGGAATTGAAGGACATTTTTGAAAAATATATAATTTATTTTTCAGTTTTCAACATTCACTTCCACAAGAATTTGAATTCAAAAGTTTCTCCCCATCTCTCCCCACACCCATCCCTGGACAGCATGCACCCTATCTACCCCTTCCTCCAGTCTGGAAGGACATTTTTTAATGGAATAAAATATATCTATCTAAAACAAAAACAAAAACCACTTTATATTCATTGGAGAAACACTAGAAGCTTTCCTAATGAATACAAGAATAAAACAATTTCCCAGTGTGACATGATATAGTTCTAGGAATGCTAGCAATAGTATTAAGAAAAAAGGAAATAATTAAAGGCATAAAGACATAAAAGATATTTAATCTTCAGTTTTTTCCTATCTACTGTTTTCTTCCACGTTATGTATAAGAATGACTTAGTTTCCATGATCCTTCAAAAACCATTATTAGATCTTGATATCCCTTTTAGCAATTGTCTTGTATCTTTCCTCTTTTTCTCAGCCCAAATTCTTGAAAACATCTACATTGAATACTCCATTTCCTCTCTTCTCATGCTCTTCTACACTCTCTCTGTATGTACGTGTATATACATATATATATATATATATATATATATATATATATATATATATATATATATATATATATATAATCACACAATCACTGTTCCGTCTAGTTACCCATGATCATTTAATTACCAGATCAAATGGTATTTTCTTAATCTTCATCCATCTAGACTTCTCCTAAGCATTTGACACCATTGACTACCTTTTTCTCCTGCATACTTTGTCTTCTCCAAGTATTTGTGACATTTGGTGTTCCATCATTTTATGGTCATGTGTGATTCTTCATGACCCCATTTGGGGTTCTCTTGGCAAGGACACTGGAGTGGCTTGCCATTTCCTTCTCCAGCTCATTTTACAGAAGGGGAAACTAAAGCAAACAGGGTTAAGTTACTAGCCCAGGGTCACACAACTCTTAAGAGTCTGAGATCAGATATGAACTCAGAAAGACCCAACTTTCTGACTCCAAGCTTGGTGCTCCATTCACTATGCCACCTAGCTGCCCCTTTTGTCACATTACTCTCTCCTAGCACTCCTCCTCCTAGTGATCATTCCTTCTCAGTCTCCACTGCTCATTCATCATTCTAGTTCTGTGGAGAACTATGAGTGGCATTTCTTTCCTTCCTTCTTTCCTTTCTTTCTAAATATTCCTTTAAAATGGAAGGAGAGTTTCAATTTTGAATCAGAAATCGTGAGATTGGCTACCTGGTGGAATCATTGCTTTCAGCTTCCCTCAAGAACTGAAATATATCAGAAAAAAAAGAATCTTGCATCAAATACAGATTATTACATATAGAATATCAACTAAAAATGATAGAAGTATAAAAATACACATTTGTCGCAGTACTTTAAAAACTTCATGAAACAATGTCAGAAAACTTTACTTCTTAGAATTCTCACTCAGCATCCCTACCTCCAAACCTGTCCACATCCTAGGTTCAGGTTCTCAGACTTGTGCTTTGGGACCTGACTGCAGAGCTTTGTGTCCACTCCCCCATGGTCCCATTTACCCATAGAGATGACAGACATTGACTCTGTCAAGTTTTACAAAGGAAGAGGAGGAACACCTGGGAAAAAGGGAAGCCGCTGAAGAGCAAAAGGCAGAACAAACTAGAAGGAAAAAAAAGGTCACAACTGAAGGAAAAGAGACTCTGGAGATTACACAGAGCAAAGAATTTGGACTTCCTTTGTGAAACAGAGGTAGAGTGAGGAGGGAAGTGGGAAGGAGAGAAGCTACGGACAACTAGGCAATAAAGAAGTAGGATTCAAAGATTAAGAAGGAAAAACAAAAGCAAATAACTTTTAATATGAAAGAAAAGCAAAAAGACAAAAAGTTTAAGAGTCCAAAACACCATGAGCACGTATTATATGTATTATGTTACGAGTATTTCCAATGAAGAAAAAGATTAGTGTTCTATGTCTTTACGCCTTTAATTATTTCCTTTTCTCTTAACACTATTGCTAGCACTCCTAGAACTATATCATGTCACACTGGGAAATTGTTTTATTTTTGTATTCATTAGGAAAGCTTCTAGTGTTTCTCCAATGAATATAAAGTGGTTTTTATTTTTGTTTTAGATAGATAGATTTTATTCCATTAAAAAATATCCTTCCAGACTGGAGGAAGGGGTGGATAGGGTGCATGCTGTCCAGGGGTGGGTGCGGGGAGAGATGGGGAGAAAATTTGGAATTCAAAATTCAAAAAGATGAGTTGAGTTGTTTTGCTTGGGAGGTGTGGGGTGTTTAATTTTCTCTTAATACTTATTACAAGGAGAAGGTTCAAAGTGTTGGGAAGAGAGCAGGAATGATGTGCGTAATGCATGTGTTCTAACAATTAAAGGTATCAACAAAAATTAAAATAAAAAGTAGATTAGGTATTTTCTATTATGTAAAAATTATTACATTAAAAATACAGCATGTGCTTTTAAATGTTATTTATTTTAAAATACAAATGAACCAGACAATTTTTCTAGTCATCTACACATGAAAATTCCCCTAAATTCCATCTATGCTCTCCATTGCAATTGACCCTTACAGACAATTTATAAACACATATGGATTTTTTTATAGACAACATCAGATATAGGCTAATAATAAATAATAATCATGAAAATTAGTCACATTTAGAGAATGTTTAGACAATATTTAGAGAATGCTTTTAAGACAACAGAAATATAATAAATATACTGAAATAAATTAGCCAACTAATATTAAATATAAGCCATACATTCCATTCATATAAATAATGTTGATGCACCTGGTATGTTCAGATACGCTCAGAAAAACATTTGCTTCACATACGGATAAAAAGTTCATATTTTCATTTCCATGAGTTCTGCTTTTCTGCTTTCTGAGATGAAGGCGAACATTCTGAGGTCTGGAGAAGGCTGTTGTCAGCAGCGGGTGTCCTGTCTGTGGACTGGGAGCTGCGTTCTTCAAGACCTATAACCTCCAGAGAAGTATTTCCGAATCTTATGCAAAAATGATAGTAGTCTTTCTTTGAATGTGTTGAAAGGAAAAATGCCTGGCTCGCAGTCACATCCCTAGTGACAAAATCATAAAATTGACATCAGACATTGGGAAAGTCAGAGGAAGCTGGCAGCGGGGTTTGGGGATGGAGGCTGTGGAACTGGGAAGAAAGAAGACTTCTTACCTGTGGGGGGCATCCAGGCAGAGAAAATGCCTGCAAAGTAGAAGAGATGAGTTAGAGTTGCCTAGAGCAACGGTCAGGAATGTTCACTTACTCTAGCACAGGCCAGGATCCCTGGCCCATGTGCTTGACTCCAAAAATAATTCTATACCTAGAATGGGCTTCTCCTTAGGCACTGCCATAACCTCTAGCATTTGATAGGGCCTGAGATATCCCTAATTTGATAATCCCAGGATGGATTTCACTTCCTCTTCCTGGAAACCCATTTTCCTCCCCCATCCTATTCCCCAAAGAAATGCTTCTTTCCCCCTGCAGCTATAAAAATGAAGGAGAGAAAACCTCTTCTACCCGGAGTCACCTGGCCTAACCTCTCCCTTCTCACCCTCTGAGCTCCATAGACATAGCTACTATTTATGGAGAGGTAACAAAAGGAAAAACTGTGCAACTGAATTGAATCATTTGTCATTTCCAGGGGAAAAGCTTTGGAAGTAGCCCCCTCTAGTGAGCAAAGACAGGAGGAAGATTACTACTGTGGTGCCCCTAGCGAAGGAACTCTGACTTTAGCAGAGAAGATTTGGAGGGGGCAGCTCCCCTTAAGACTCACCTGGATGTCTTTCAGAGTGTTATAAATGGCTTTGCCTTTCTCCTCATGTTTTTTGATGATTGTTTCTGTAGCGTTCATGAAGATTTCCAGGTTTTTCTGAAAACACTTCTAGACAATAGAAAAGAGAAACCTGTGGGCTCCTATTCTTGAGGTCTGGAAGCCTGGGTTTTGCCATGGCCTTCTTGGGGATCAGGGAGAGGGGAAATAAAGGAGGGGTCTTAAAAGGTAGAAACTGGTGTGTTCTGACATGTGAGCTCCTGTAATGGGTAAAGACTGAAGACAAGCCCCTCTCTACCACCCTCCAGTGGGATCTCTGTCCCATGCTTTCAATAAAACCCAATGCTGAATATGATGGACTTCAGTTCTCACCCATAGGTCCTTAGGCTCCCAGTCCATAAGAGAGCTCAAATGTCCTGTGACTTCCCTGACTGCTCCTCAAAGAGGATGGCCTTGAATAGCTTTTTTCCCTACTATACTATGCTGTAGTGTCCATATCTGGGCATATCTAAATGACTTATCTAAAGTGACCACTGTAAGGTCTCTGCTATTTCTAGTATGATGTACACTTTAACTGAAAGAGACCAATTATTTTCACAAGATATAAGTGCTATCCACACACAGTTTTAGGATGGTTTTTGGGGGGACAGGATTGGGGAGCAAGTGAGACCTGTGATTTTATCCACATAGGTAATTCCCAGTGTGGAAAATGCATCAACAGATCAACAACTCATCTACAATTTATAATCTTAGAGAGTTACTTGAGACATTAATAGTTTAAATGAATTGTCTATGGGTCACACAACTGTATGAGTCAGAGACAGCAACCAAGGTCTTGCAGATTGAAAGGTTGTCCCTGTATTCATTAAGCTACGTTGTCTCTCACACACTGAATTCACACCATGATAAGAAAGATAAGAGTTATTGTGTAAAATATGAATCTATAATCATAGGGGTCCTGACAAACACCTCTTACCTTTTCCTCAAGATTAAGTGGGACAGAAACATCCTCCTGTGGAGGAGAAAAAAATTAGTGAAGTTAGTTTAGACAATTTTCAAGAACAAAATGAGCCAGTGAATTCTAAGTAATGAACCAGATTGAGAACACTTGAAAATTACTTACGATTATTTCGGAGAACGTATGGTTTTCAATTTCTTTAATATAAGCAACAATTTTCCCATGTTCTGTAGTTTGGGTAGGGGCAGTCTCTGTGAGCAGCCAATATGCTGAGGTGCAGAAGAGGAGGAGAACACCACTGGTCTGCATCTCTACACTTGGACACTTTACCCTTGGAGACTGAACTGTCCTTGGGCTGCTGTGAAGCTCTTATATGTGCTTCAGGAAGGAAGATGCTTATCTACCCACAGTCTTTGAAAAGGGGAGGAAGAAACTGCCTGGCTGATTATCAGATAGAACCCCCACACTGTGACGATGTATAGGCTTGTTAATAATTTTCTCCATATTCGTGATAAAGCAAAAGAAGAGGGAAAAACCCATTGGAAAATCGCACCTCCTTTGGGGCCGCTCATACTATTGGAAACTTCTTGTTGAATACATAGCAAAACTCAGATTCATAGCTTCAAGACCATGGCTGGACTGTCCCCAAAGGAAGCACTTAGTAAAGACCGACAGATTGATTTCATTTCGTCCTTTTGGAATGAGATGTAATACTGAGCTTTTTCTTCTGCTAAAGAGACTCCTTGGCCCTTGCTTCCTAGCTGCTGCCCCCTTTTTGTGCCAGGATTTGTGTCTTCTCTTCCAAGGGTCATTTGCTCATCAAATGAAGGATGGAGAGAATTCACCAGGAAATAAATGAAAAAAGACATTTTATCACTTCCCTCAAAGAGTCTACACAGGCTTTTTAAATTGATAAACTCTAATTACAGCATAGATCTGTGAACACACGGTGATTTTCTCCAGGTTACTGGACCATAGAATCTCAAACTTGCCATTGACTTCGTGTCGTCTAGTCCAACCCAAACCTCAGCAGGAATCCTTTCTACTATGTGGAACTATTCATATTTCAGTTGATACAGACACACTTAATTCAATTCAACATGCATTTCTCAAGTAGCTATTGTGCATAAAATATTGTACTAAAATCTGAAGTGCAAATAAGATACAGTCCCTAACGTCATGGTGCTTACAATCTGGAAAAGGGTGAGACAAGCATAGATAACAGTCATACATAATCGTGCATGATTAATGTATTCATTAGAAAGGAAAATGTAAGGTACTATGGGAGATTCTAGAATGACCATTGCTATAAACTGGGTTTTCATTTGTAGTAATGAGAACAGTCCAGACTTGTGCAAAGATACTAAGATAGGGACGTACTGGGGATGGTATATTTAGAGAGAAAAGAGTCTTCCCATCAGTTTTGTTTGAACAGAGAGGTAATGAAAGGGAATAGGATAAGATATGGCAAGAAAGACAAATTGTGAGGGCTCCTGAATGTGAAGAAAGGGATTTTAAATCTTATTCATAAGTAATAGGAAGCAACTGAAGGGTTTTGAAGAGGAGTAGTATGGCTAGATCTATGCATAAGGAAGATTAATTTGGCCATTGGGTGAAGGGTAAATTGAAAGAGGAGATAATAGAAATGGGGAGATCCCTTTACAGGTCATTTCAGTAGTCCAGGTAAGTGGTATTGTGGCCCTCTTTAAAGGGAGTATCTATGAGGAAGAAATGAATGTGACACATGTAGAGACACAATCTACAGTACTTAATAACTGATCTGGAAGAGAAACATTGTGTATAACACCACGGTTAAAATGTAGGAGATGGTAGTGCCAGGGATAGAAAAGTGAAATCACAAGAAGAGTCAGGTTTCAGTGAAAATATAATGTTTGGTTTGGGACATTTTGAGTTTGATTCAACTCAAGTCCACAAGCATTTATTAAATGCCTACTGTATGTCAGGCATTATGTTAAGAGCTAGAAATAGAAAGGGAGCAAAGTCCCTGTGCTCAAAGAACTTGTAGTCTAATGAAGTGGACAATATGTAAACAACCATGTACAAGTAAGATTTAATATAGAAAGCTAAGAGATAGAATTCCTGAGCGAGAAACAACAAGGAGTCCAGTGTTACTGGATTGTAGCATACATGAAGAGGAGGAAGAATGGAAAAGTTGGAAGGCTATGAAGGACTTTAAAAGCTAAACAGAAGATTTGCTATTTAATCCTAGACACAATAGGGCAGACTTGTACTTTAGGAAGAACACCATGATAGCTGAAGGGAGGAAGCCTGGAATGGAGAGTGGTATGAGGCAGAGACCAGCCAGAATCCTGTTGTCCAGGAGTAAGAGAATAAGGACTGCACCAGCATGATAGCAGTGTTAGGGGAGAGAAGGAGGTGTACACCAGAGATGTGCTGGATTTGGCAATAGATTGAATATTGTTGGGAGAGGGAGTGGAAAATGAACTATAGAGGATGATGCATAAGATGCAAATCTGGACAACAGGGAGAATTATGATTCCTTCAACAATCATAGGAAATTTAGGAAAAGAGGAGAGTTGGGGGAAGGGGAGTAAGAGTATCAGTTTTAATCACTGTAATCTTAAGATGCCTATGAGACATTCAGTCCAAGAAGTCCATTAGGTCATTGGAGATGTGAGACTTGAGGGCAATCATTATGATAGCTGAGTGGAGGATGTCTTGGAATAGGGAGTGTCGAGGCAGGGAGATCAAGCAGAAGGCTGTTGCAATAGTTCAGTGGTGAGGAAAGGAAGAAAGAAATAAAGAGAAAAAGAAAGAAAGAAAGGAATGAAGGAAGGGAGGGAGGGAGGAAAGAAAGGAGGAAGGAAGGAAGTAAGGAACAGAAAATCTTTGTGTGGAATGAGATTGGTGTACGGGATGTGTGGAAAGGCTATTACCCTCCATTCAGGCCCCAGACTGGTTTACTCTGTAAAAGGTTCATGGCTCCATGATTTCATGAGGAGCAAAAAAGACTGGTTCTTATAGACATTAAAACCTTTAGCACACAATTTTGATTCTTCCTGCACTCATGTAGGCCCCTTTACTTAAAGCAGACAAATCTGACAAACCAGGAATGAAAACACCAGCAGCATTATCATTACCCTGAAACTACGAAAATTTTACTGTTGCTCATTGGTCAAGATCTTAATGATCTATTATGTCTCTTGTTAATGGAAGAGGGAAGAGGGAAACCTGGCTAGCTGTTCAAACCCAGGTAGTATACCTTTCAGTAAGTTTCCTCATTAGGGATCCAGATTCTAGTCCTCAGCTTTGGGAGCTGTGATCTGAACTCAAATCAACAATTTAAATAATTCTCTCAGGGTGGTGAGACTGAAGGGGACTAATTTCTGCTGACCTAAATCAAAAGAATGAATGGTCAAGTGGGTGACAATTTAGTCATGTGGAGGACATAATGTCCAAATACTTAATTTCCACTATCAGCATCACCCTGCCCAGGATTGAAAGATAAAAGTGGGCAAGACATCAGGAAGTGCCTCAACATGAAAAGGGAACAAAACTCTGGGGAGTAACAACAGGACTGATTATACCCTGTGGTCAATGGAAAGGGTACTTCCTTTTTCTTAAATATTTCTTAGGGAATGTCCTGGAGATGATAGTTTTATAGCTAGAAGGGACTTCAGAGACCACCTAATTCAGCTCTTCCCTCCCTCCAATTAACAAATGAGGAAATTGGTATTAAGAAAAAGTAAAATGACTTGAAGAGACATCCGTGAACAAGGCTGATGATTCTGTGAACATTTCTTTTTTAAAAAAAAAAAATGCTTTAAATGTTGATTTTTTTTTTATCATTTTGAACTTGACAAACAATAAATATGGCCATCTCCACACACAAAGTTGACCATAAAAAGAGGTTTACAAATAAAGCCATGAATCTCTATTTTGGATAATTTGTTCTGTTTCTTTAAGTATATAAAAACTTAGACAGTAATTGAACAGCTTGAGACACTAGTTTCAAAGTTGTCTTACTTGACTGTTTTCCTTCTGTGTACTTTTCAAATATATTTCAGTATTCCTCTTTTCTTTTTCTTTTTTTTGGGGGGTATCATTATCTACTACTAATTCCCCTTAGTCACACTATATCTCATTCTCCCCTTCAAAATAATGATCTCGCTTGTAACAAATAAACATAGTCAAACAAAACAAATTAGTGATAGCTGAAAATAGATTTGTGATTCTGTAATTCTAGTCCATCAGCTTTCTGTCAAGAGGAGGAAGCATGATGCATTTTTATCCTCTATTGTCCTTGTTGCTCATGGCATAAATTGTAGTTTTTAAGTTGTTTAAAATATTGCAAGCAGTGCAGTTGTTCTACTGATGGTGCTCATTTTGCCATGCATCAGTTCAAACAAATCTTTTAGGGTACCATTGTGTCAAAGGGTATGTTCACTTTAGTGAATTTGGAGGGTATATTTCCAAATCCTTCCCAGATTGGTTGAATCATTTCATAGTGACATCAAGAGTGCATTAGTGCACTTGACCTTCCAAGTGCCCTACAATAGTGGTATCAAATTGAAATAGAAATGGGACCAGTAAACCCTTCATAAGTATCTCTCTAGGATGAATAGTGACTTAGAAAATCATACATTAATTTTTTTCCATGTTCTGTTGTATTCTTGTTCTGTTAAATATTTCCTAATTATATTTTAATCTGGTTTGGGCCAGAATGTTTGACATCTTTGCTCTACAGCAATTATTGTTTTGTTCTCTTTTTTTGGCTATCTTTGACAATCTAATGGGTATGAAATGGAAACTCAGAGTTGTATTAGTTTGCATTTATCTTATTATTTGTGATTTGGATCAATTTTTCATGTGGCTGTTGAGAGCTAGCTTTTTGTTCTTTTAAGAATTGTCAGTTATTTTTCTTTTACTTTTTATATAGCGATGAATGTCTTTTTTCCTTATATATACTTACTAGCTGTGTGAATCTAGTCAAATTCTTTGACAGCTCTTATCTTCATATTCCTTATCTGCCAAGAGACTATAACAACACCTACTTAATAATATTGTTGTAGGGATCAAATAAGATATTATATGCAAAGCACTTTGCAAACATTGTGATGCAAAAATATGACATCATGAATACTGTTTTATTTGAATCGGTTACAATATTTTGAATATCTGACCTTCATCAGAGAAACCAGCAAAAAGTTTTACTCATTGAACATTTTTCTTCTAGTTTTAACTGATTCTGCTAAAGATTTAATCCTAAATGTAATCCTAAATGTACATTTTATCTTCTGTGATTTTCACTCTCATTTGATAAAGAAGTCGTCCTCTATCCATATTTGTGAAAAGTATCTCCTTCCCCATTCCTTTAATTTTATTATCTAGATGATCTATCAGTTTGGATTATTATTTAGATCACATGCCAATTTTCTTTTCATTTTGATATATGAATCAAATTTCATCAAACTACTTTCCAATTTTCTGAGCAGTTTTTCCCGAATAATGAATCCTTACTGCAGCAAAGAGATTCTTTGGATTTCTCAAATATGATGCTACTATGTTTATTTACTTCTGCATCTTGTGCACCTAAACTGTTCCATTAATCAACTTTTCTGTTTTTAAACTACTGACAAATAGTTTTGATGATTCTGGTTTCATAGTAGAATTAGCGATCTCATCCTGTTGGCTCCCTACTTTACAGTTTTTCCATTATTTCTCTAAAGATTCTTGACCAATTCTTTTTCCTTCAGATGAATTTTATTTTTATTCTACTCTAATAAAGTAACCTTTCAGGAGCTGGGTTGTTATGGAACTGAATAAGCAAACTAATTTAGGTAGAATTGAAATCATTATTATATTTGCTTAGCCAAAACATGAGCAATGGCTATTTCTCCAATTATTTAGACTTTCCTTTATTTCAGTAAAGGATGTTTTCTAGCTGTATTGATTTCCTGTTTGTCTTGATAGGTGGATTCCCACGTATTTTATACATCCTATGGTTATTTTGAGTAGAATTTTCTTTTTATTTATTTTTGTTAGGTTTTGTAGCTAATATGCAGAAATGATGGTGATTGATGTGACTACATTTTATTTTTTGCTCTTTGATGAAGTTATTTTTTTCAATTAATTTTTAGTTGAATCTCTACAGTTCTCCATCCCATTTGCATATTTGATAGTGTTGATATTTCTCTCAGCAACTTTCATTCCAGCTTTTGATTCTTCAGGCCTGGCATTTTGTATGATGTACTCTGCATATAAACTGGATAAATAAGCTGACGATATACAGCCTCATCATACTTCTTTTCCAATCTTAAGCCAATCAGTTGTTTCCTATTTAGTCCTAATTGTTGTTTCTTGGCCTGCATATAGGTTCCTTGGGAGACAAATGAAATTATTTGGTACTCCCATCCCTTTGAGGTCTTGCTACATGTGAGGACTGTGTTATCCACATATTCAGAGGCTTTAGTACAGTCAATAAGGCAGAACTAGATGTTTTCCTGGAAATCTCTCACTTTCTCCATAATCCAATACAGTTGGCAATTCATTTTCTAGTTCCTCTTCAAAAAACCTGCCTGTTCTTCTGGTGAACCTTGTTTCACATCTTGTTGAAGCCTAGCTTGCAGAATCTTAAGTATAACCTTGTTAGCATGTGAAATGAATTTAATTTTTGGTAATTTGAACATTCCTTAACATTGCCCTTCTTAAGACTGGGACATAAACTGAGCTTTTCCAATCCAGCGGTCACTATCGAGTTTTCCAAATTTGCTGGTGTATTGAGTGCACACTTTAATATCATCTTTTAGAATTTTAAGTAGCAATGCCTCTTAAGGCCCACTTCATTCTCTAGGATTGCTGGCTCTAACTTAGTAATCACACCATCATGGTTGTTGTTGATGTTAAGATCATTTTTGTATAATTCTTTTGTATATTATTGCCAATTCTTAATCTCTCCTCCCTCTGTTAAGTCCCTACTATTTTTTTTATTAGTCCCATTTTTGCAAGAAATATTCCCTTCATGTCTCTAATTTTCTTGAAGAGATGTGTATTTCCCATTCTACTATACTTTTTGTATTCCATTGTATATATATATATATATGTGTATATACACATACACATACTATATACACACATATATGTGTGTGTGGATATCTATCTATCTATCCATCTATCTATATCTATATATTAGTATTAGAGTTACATGTTCTTCATAAGTTTGGTAGAATTCACTCGTGAATTCATTGGGACATGGTATTTTTTTTACAGGATATCTCTTTAATAATCTGCTTTGTTTCTCCTTCTACGACTTTTCTACTTCTATTATTAGTTTCATGTTTTGTTATTTTTCACATTTTATATTTTTATAGGTACTCATTCATTTGTTTTAGGTGCTCAAATTTATTAACATGGAACAAAAGTATTGTAATCTAGGCTCTTTTCTCAATCTTTTTTTGCCCTGAATTTTTTTTCTTATTTTAATTTTGGTGATTTGGTTGTAATCTTTTTTTATAATTAGACTTACTACTTCTTTACCAATTATGTTAATCTCTTTTTAGGAGTCACTTGGCTTTCTTTACTGTTTCATTTGTTTTCTTATTTTTAATTGGATTAGTCAGGTGTTATGTTCATTATTTCTCTTCTGTTTCCTGTTGATTTGTTTCTTTTCTAACTTTTAAAGTGAATACTCAGCTCATTTCTCCTCTCTCTACTTATGTGATTTGTGGGGGAAAAAATCTAATTTTTCTGCTTTGGCTGCATCCTATAGATTTTGATATGTGGGATCTGTATTGTCTTATTCTTTTGTGTCATCTGCCGTTGTTTCTATAATTTTTCTTTGTCCTGGATATAGTCATATTATATGTACCTACATATGCATATACACATGAGTGTGTATGTATCAATTTAATCTCCACATGGACATCCATAATTGATTCATTGTATCATTTTTGTTGTTGTTCAGTCAGTCAGTTGTGTTTGGCTGTAACCCCATAAACCACAGCACACCAATACTGCCATAGGGTTTTCTAGGTAAAGATTCTGGAATGCTTTATCATTTCCTCCTCCAGACAAATAGAGGTTAAATTGCTTGCCCAGAGTGAAATAGCTAGGAAATGTCTGAGTTCATATCTGAACTCATGTCTTCCTGGGACTCTGTGTTGAATCATCTCAGCAAAGGGGGAAAATAATGTTAGAAGTAACTGATATACAACAGATAGGAATGATAAAGTAGGAGGGATATCAGTGATATAATTGGAAGAGAGACAGAGACAGAGACAGAGAGACAGAGCCATAAACAGAGAGACACAAAGTCATGAAACAGAGACTAAAACATGAGAATGAAGACCTGTATTATTTGTTCTGAATATGATTCAATATCAGAGACAGTATGGTAGACATCCCATCTTACCTTCCAGTTTTATCCATAACTGTGGGAGCATGCAAGGTAGAAATAACGAGATTCCTGCCTTAGCGTTTCCAATACCAGATCCTCAAACCTTTCCTGAATTTTCAAGAACTGTGGTCTGGTCATTTCCAGTATTCTGGTATGAAAGTGGTAATGTACCATTTTAGGATTGTGAAAGGGAGCATGGCTGGACTTTGTACAGCTTGCTATGATTGGAATAGCTTAGGAGCCCATGCCTGGCCCGTTGAAATATGTCAATATAAGCCTGAGGGGGGTTTGATAGTTGGGGGTGATGGGTGTGTATGTGTGTGTGTGTGTGTGTGTGTGTGTGTGTGTGTGTGTGTGTGTGTGTGTGTGTGTGTGTGTGTGTGTAAGACAGTAAGCAGGGAATCTTAGAGACAACCTTGACTCCAGCTAAGTTGCTCCAACTCAACCTACAGAAAGGGAAAAAGTATAATTACTAGAATTCTTCACTCATCCAAGACTATCATGATCCCTGTTTTGATCCTCTATCTAAGATCACTGGAGAGAACAATAGTAAGAAGTTATTACCAGATTAATTTATTGACTGAGGTCTGAGTGTTCAGTGTGGCTCTTTACAGCCATCTATGTCTGCTTAGGATTCTACACTAAAGGAATGTAGGCATGGTTCACTTTTAGGAAAATGGTAAACATAATATGCCATGTTAATAAATCAGAACATTCAAAGCCACATAATTATAACAATAGATGCTACAAAAAATCACCTGACAATATAAAGAACTTATGCATGTTAACAATAAAAACAGGAGAATAAAATGATTTTTAAAAAAACCAGAGGTAGCAATATTGATCTTAGACAAAGCAAAAGCAAAAATAAATCATCTAATTCAAAGAGATAAAGAAGGAAACCACATCCTGCTAAAAGGTACCACAGGCAATGAAGTAATATCAATACTAAACATATATGCACCACGTAGTATAACATCCAAATTCTTAGAGGAGAAGTTAAGTGATTTACAGGAAAAAATAGCAAAACTGTACTAGTGGGAGACCTCAACCTCTAATTCTCAGAACTAGATAAATATAGACACAAAATAAACAAGAAAGAAGTTTATGAGGTAAGTAAAATCTTAGAAAAGTTAGACATGGTAGATCTCTGGAGAAAAATAAATGGGGATAAAAAGGAATATAACTTTCTCCACAGTACATGGCACCTACACAAAAACTGACCATTGACTAGGGCATAAAAACCTCACAATCCAATGCAGAAAAGCAGAAATATTAAATGCATTCTTTTCAGATGATGATGCAATAAAATTACATGTAATAAAGGGCCATGAAAAGATAGACTAAAAATTAAGCAGAAACTAAATAACCTAATCCTAAAGAATGAGTCCAACAAACAATACATCAGAAATAATCAATAACTTCACATAAGAGAATGACAATAATGAGACAACACACCAGAACTTAGGAGATGCAGACAAAGCAGTTCTTAGAGGAAATTTTATATCTCTAAATGCTTACATGAATAAAATAGAGAAAGAGGAGATCAATGAATTGAGCATACAACTAAAAAATCTAGAAAAAGAACAAATTTAAAATCCCCAATTAAATACCAAATTAGAGATTCTGAAATTTAAAGAAGAGATTAATAAAATTGAAAGTAAGAAAACTATTGTACTAACAAACAAAACTAAGAGCTGGTTTTATGTCAAACAAACAAAGAAATAAACCCACAATAAAGCAGATGAATCTTTGGTTAATTTGATTTAAAAAGAAAGAAGAAAACCAATTACCAGTAACAAAAATGAAAAGGCTGAATTCATCACCAATGAAAAGGATGTTAAAACAATAATTAGAAACTATTTTACCCAACTGTATGCCAACAAATCTAATAATCTTAATGAAATGGACGAATATTTACAAAAATATAAGTTACCTAGATTAACAGAGGAAATAAAAATACTTAAATAATCCCATTTCAGAAAAAGTAATTGAAAAAGCCATCAATGCACTCTCTAAGAAAAAAAATCTCCAGGGCCAGAGAGATTTACAAGCGAATCCTACCAAACATTTAAAGAGCCATTGCTTCTAATACTATATGAACTATTTGGAAAAATAGGCAAAGAAGAAGTCCTGCCAAATTCTTTTAAGGATACTAATATGGTGCCAATACCGAAACTGGGAAGAGCCAAAACAGAGAAAGAAAATTATAGACCAATCTCCCTAATGAGCTTGCTGATGGTTTTAGGGTAGATGCCTCTTGTCATTTGAAGGAAAAATCCATTTATACTTATGCTTTCAAGTGTTTTAACAGGAATGAGTGTCGTATTTTGTGAAAAGTTTTTTCTGCATCTATTGATATAATCATATGGTTACTGTTACTTTGGTTATTGATATAATAAATTGTGTTAATAGTTTTTCTTATTGAACCATCCCTGGTATAAATCCCTCTTGACCACTATGTATCATCTTTTTTGATATGTTGCTGCAGTCTCCTAACTAATATTTTATTTCAGATTCTTGCATCCATATTCATTAATGAAAGTGGTCTATAATTTTTTTTCTCTGGTTAGCACCATGTTTGTTTCATAAAAGAAGTTTGCTAAGACTTGTTCTTTGCCTACTATTCTTGATAATTTATTTAGTATTGGAATTAGTTGTTCTTTAAATATTTGGTAGAATTGACTTGTACATCCATCTACTCCACATTCTTTTCTCTTAGTAAGCCCATTTATGATCTATTCAATTTCTTTTTCTAAAATAGTTTTATTTAGATAGTCAGTTTCATCTTCTATTAATCTAGCCAGGGGTGAGGAACCTGTGGCCTTGCAGGCACATTGTGGCCCTCTAGGTCCTCAAGTATAGCCCTTTGACTAAATCCAAACTTCACAGAACAAATCCCCTTTATAAAAGGATTTGTTCTATTAAACTTGGACTCTGTAAAAAGACCATACCCAAAGACCTAGAAGACCACATGTGGCCTTGAGGCCATAGGTTCCCTACACCCTGATAGGCAGCATATATTTTTGTAAACATTCACTTAAATTGTTAAATTTATTGGCACATAATCGGGTAAAATAACTCCTAATAATTGCTTTGATTTCATCTATTTTGTTAATATAAGAATTTAGAGATATAAATTTTCCTCTGATTTCTTCTTTGCTGCATCCCATAAATTTTAGTATGTTGTTTCATTATTGTCATTCTCTTCAATAAAATTGCTGTTTCTATGACTTGTTCTTTAACCCACTCATTCTTTAAGATTAGGTTATTTGTTCTCCAATTAATTTTTAATCTCCCTTATTGCATTAAGATCTGAAAAGGATACATTTAATATTTCTGCTTATCTGCATTTAACTATAAAGTTTTTAAGCCCTAATATATGGCCATTTCTTGTAAAGGTGCCATGTACCACTGAGAAAAAGCTATGTTCCTTTCTATTCCCATTCAGAGTCTATTCATCTTTTTTACTTCTTTCTTATTTTTTTGGTTGAATTTGTTTAGTTCTGAGAGGGGAAAATTAAAGTCTTCCACTATTATGTGATTATTATCTATTTCCACCTGTAATTCAGGTGAAATTTTCTTTTAAAAATTTAGATGCTATAGCATTTGGTGCATATGGGTTTATATTGATATTCATTATCTATGGTATATTTGTCATATTGTAGTTTCCCTATTTATCTCTTTTAATTAAATCTGTTTTAGCTTTAACTTTTTTTCTGAGATTATGCTGCTTTTTTTTGTGCCAGCTGAAGCATAATAAATTCTATTCTAGCCTTTCATTTTTACTAATTGTGTATCTCTTATTTTTAAATGTGTTTTTGGTAAACAATATATTGTTGGATTCTCCTTTTTAATCCATTCTGGCATGTTTCCATTTTATGGGTGAGTTCATCCCATTCACATTCAAAGTTATAAATATTAGTTATGTATTTCCCTCTGGCCTATTTTTCCTCATTATTTATCCTTCTCTTTTTAGCCCATCCCTCCTCAACTATCTAATTTTCTTCTAATCACTATCTATCTATTCCACACCCTTTGTAATAATCTCTTCTTTGTAAGCTTTGTAAGTTAAGAAGACTTTTGTACCCTTCCAGAGGCATATATTATTCCCTCTTTAACCCAGTTCTAATAATAAGGATCTAAGACTACCAGCCCTCAATACCGTGATGCCCCCACTGTAAGAGTTCTTCCATTCTTGCCTCATTTGTATGAGATAATTGCTCCATTTTTACCTCTTCCTATCCAATTTTGTTTTTTAGTATCATCTCCTCATACTCAACTCAACCCCAAATCTTCTAACTATGTATGCTTTTTTAAACTACCCAAATAATGATAATATAATTAAGAGTTACATTTTCCTATATAAGAAGTAAGCAGTTTGATCTCATTAAATCCCCTATAATTAGTCTTTAATATTTGCTTTCTTATATTTCTCCTGATTCTTGTAGGTCAAAGCTTCTGTTCAGTTCTGGTCTTTTTCTCACAAATACCTGAGAGTTCTTTAATTCTTTAAATATCCTTTTTTTTCCCCATCTAAGACTACACACAGCCTTACTGGATGTTATTTTTGGTTACAAACCCAGCTCATTTGCCCTTTGGAATATAATGCTCCATGCCATTTTGTCTTTTAATGTAGAAGCTGCTGTCTTGTATTATCCTGATTGTAGCTCAATAGAATTTAAATAGTTTTTTCCTAGTTGCTTGCAATATTTTCTCCTTGACCTAGGAGCTTTGACACTTAGGTATGATGTTTCGGTGAGTTTTCAACTTCAGATCTCTTACAGGTGATGATGGGTAGATCTTTTTCAATGTCCATTTTACACTCTAGTTCAGGACAATTTTCCTTAATAATTTCTTGAAGTTTTAGTCATAACTTCCATGTAGTCCAACAATTTTTATATTGTTGCTCCTTGTTCTAATCTCCAGGTCAGTTGTTTTTCTTTTCTTTTTTTAAAAATATATTTTCTTTTTCCTCAATTACATGTTAAAACAAATTTTAACATATATTTTTTCTTGAAGTTTTGAGTTCCAAATTCTATTCCTCTCTATTCCTGCCCTTCTCCCTCCCTGAGATATTAAGCAATCAGATATAGATTATACATGTGCAGTCATAGAAAACATTTCCACATTAGTCATTATATACGAGAAGATTTGAATAAAAGAAAAACAATGAAAGAAAGAAAGTGAAAAATAGCATGCCTGTATTCAAACAGTGTCACTTCTTTCTCTGGGGGCAGACAATATGCTTCAGCAATAGTCTTTTGAGACTGTCTTGCATAATTGTGTTGCTGAGAATAACTAAATCATTCACAGTTGATCATCTTGCTATGTTGCTTTGACTATAGACAATGTTCTCCTGGTTCTGTTCACTTCATTTTACATCAATTTATGTAAATGTTCCCAGATTTTTCTGAAAACATCTTGCTTGTCTCTTCTTATAGCACAATAATATTTCCTCATAATAGTATGCCACAACTTGTTTAGCCATTTAATTTCCAATTCTTAGTCACCACAAAAAGAACAGCTATATATTTCTGTCCTTTACCCTTTTTTATATATTTGGGGTATGCCCAGACCTTGCAGTGGTGTGGCTGGATCAAAAGGTATGCACAGTTTTATAGCCCTTTGGGCATAGTCCCAAATTGCTCTCCAGAATGACTGGATCAGTTCAGTCTCACCAACAGCACATTAGTGTCCCAGTTTTCCCACATCTCCTCCAACATCCATCATTTTCATCTTTTCTCATATTAGCCAACCTGATAAGTGTGAGGTGGTACCTCAGAGTTGTTTTAATTTGCATTTCTCTGCTCAGTAGTGATTCAGAGAATTTTTTTATATGGCTATAAATAGCTTTGATTTCTTTGCCTGAAAACTGTCTGTTCATATGCTTTGACAATTTATCAATTGGGAATAACTTGTACTTCTATAAATTTGATTCAATACTCTATATACTTGAGAAATGAGGCCCTTATCAGAGATATTTGTTGCAAACATTCCCTCACCTCAGTTTTCTGTTTTCCTTTTAAGTTTGTGTTGGTATTGTTTGTAAAACACTTTTAAAATTTTATATGATCAAAATTATCTATTTTATATTTTGTTATGCTCTCTATTTTTTATCCTAAATTCTTCCATTATCCATAGAAATTATTCATGATTTCCTAATTTGCTTATGTTATCATCATTCATGTGTAAGTTATGTACCCATTTTGACCTTATCTTGGTACGTATTGAGATGTTGCTCTATACTTAGTTTCTGTCATACTGTCTTCCAGTTTTACCAGCAGTTGTCAAATGATAAGTTCCAAAAGCTTGGATCTTTGGGTTTTACATATATTAGATTACTCTGGTCATTTACTACAGTGTCTGTCAGTTGTTTTTCTAATGAGATGTTTCGCATTCTTTCTTTTTTTATTCTTTTGATTTTGTTTTATTATTTCTTGTTGCCTTATAAAATCATTCATTTTCCCTTGCCCAATTCTAATATTTAAGGAATTCACTTCTTTCATAAGTTTTTGGATTTCCTTTTCAATTGGTCGCCTTTTTTTCACAATTTTCTTGATTTTCTTGCATTGCTTATTTTTTTCCTCAACCTCTCTTATTTGATTTTTAAAGTCCTTTTTAAATATATTCCAAAAAATTTTTTTTACTTTTTTTCTGGAGTAGAAATAACTGATATAGCTTCACAATCTTCTTCGGAGTTTGAACCCAGATCTTCTCTATTGCCATAGTAGCTACCCATGGTTGGATTCTTTCTTTTTTGCTTAGTCATTTTTTTAGAAGCTCATTTCTTGGCTTTTAACTTTTTGTTAGAGTTAGGCTCTAGTCCTGAGGTGTGGGGGACAACGTCAGGCTCAGATTTTTCGTACTATTATTTTCTGAGCTCTATCTGGCAGCTTTGATCTCAGGTACTCCTCTTCACTGCTGAGCCATGACCAGGCCCCCTAGCAAAGCTGTCATTGCAAAAGCTCTTATTCCATGTGGCCCCTCAGATGACTTCATCTGACCACTTTGCCCTGGAACCAAAATCAGGGACTCCATTCTCCTGCAAGTGATCTCAGCCAGCAGGGCCCCACCCTCTGCAGTCCCATTTACTGGTATGAGCTCATTCCCCCTCATCCATAGCCACAGAGTGGGTCCTGCTTCCAGCACTAGTAGAGGGTCTTACAATCTTCTCCTGATCATCAGACTGACCCTCACTTTATCCTTGGGGCTAAAATTCCTAAAGCTGAGATTCCCACCCAACACAGCTAATCTCAGAATTTGGTGTCTGTTGATTCAGCAGTATTTTCCTGGAGATATCTGTACTTCAGTCAGTCCAGACCACCACCTTGGGATGTCAGGTCTTTCCAAACTTCCTCTCAAGTTATTTTAGATGGACAACTGCTTTATTCTAACAATTATTTCTACAACTCAAAGTTTGCTCTGAGGCATCATTTAAAATTATTTGTTTAGGAATTTGGGAGAGTCAGATAATTTCTTGTCTTATTCCACCATCTTCCCAGAATTCTCTTGCCTCAATATTAAAAAAAGAAAGGAAAGCACTTTCTTCAAGTTGATGATCTGAGACTTGGAATTATTCCTGACAATATTCCAGAATATATTAAGAAAGAAATAGGGGAAAACATATAACATTAATGCTCCAAATGGTAAAAATCTAGTATTGGCAGGGTTATGAAGAAGCAGACCCTCTATAATACCATTGGGAGGATTGTAGACAAGTAAAAACATTCTGTAGAGAAATATGGTAATATGAAATTCACAAAATTGATCATATCTTTCAAACCATTTCTAGAATTATATCTGAAAACAACATTCAAAAAGACAAAGGGAGCTATCTAGACAAAAAATAGCTACAGGCACTCAGTTCACAATAGCTTTTATTTTATGTTACTATAAAATGATAGATATCCTGTATGTAAGGAATTTGGAAAATAGCTAAGAAATGAAGCAAAGTAGATCAATGGAACCAAAAATATATGTATTGAACTACTTGAAAATAAAAAACCCAAGGAAAATAAATCCTAAAATAGAAGAGTGTTAGGCAGGGCTAGAAGGAAATAGAGAACAAAAGCATTTCTTTTTTGTATGTTTACCATTAATTAGTAATTCTGACATTTCAAATATAATAATTTTATACAGAAATTCAAATAAAAATCTATAAACATATTGTCATAACAGGAAGATCAAAAGAGTCCAGAAAGCTCTATAATAAGCAAACTTAATTGCCAGTCAAAGAGAAATGATGGTCATAAAGAACAATTGATTAGGATTTAAACTCTTTTGTAAAGTCTTATATAGATGCCAACCAATGATTATGAGCAATATTACCTTATAAGGGAGAAAAAAGCAATAGAGACTAAAAGCAGTTAAAAGACATTTGGGAAGATATCAAACTAATCAAAGTCATCCCAAAGGCAATTCAGGACAAAAATGGAAGGAGAGCAACAAATAAAAAAATAGAAAAGATCTGAAAAAAATTAACTATAGCAAATTGTTTTCATGATCAAGGAGAGTAAAATATCAAAACTTGGAGGAGACTGGCTGGCTGGGATCAAATAAAATTTATGCCAAGGTTTCAAAGATGATGCAATGTTCAAAATTTAAATTAATAATATCTTAATTTAACAACTAAAAACCAAAACATCCAAAACCATATTATAATAGCAATAGATTCAGATAAGCCCTTGAACAGAGTGTAGCTCTCATTTCATCCCTAACCTGATTTAGCTTGTAATTCTCCAGATTAGTTTTCCACCTCAGACCCAAAGGCCTTCTAATGCTCTTCTCCTGTGACTTCTTTTGATTGATGAGTTCCTCTTCAGAACTTATTATGAACAAGTACTCACATCAAACACGTGCACTGATTCTACTCTTTACTCAGTACCATTTTTCTAGCTTGCCTCCACAGCTTTCCCAATAGAATGTAAACTCCTTAAGGGCAGAGACCATGTTTTCGCTTGTGTTTGCGTTATCAGCATTTAGCACAATGTTTTGTACATATAGTAACCTTAAAAATGCTTTATCTTATCTGTTATTAACTTAAAAATCCTACAAAAGCTAGCCATTGAAGAACTGCTTTTTTAAAAGACATTTTTATTGATGTCTTTACACATCAATACATCAATAGTTATCCCCAGTATCCTTCTTCCTTGCCTCTCAGAGGAAAATATAGATATATAGATAGATAGATACACATAAAAAGTTCAAAAACATGCGCAATGTCTATTACCTGTGGTCCTCCCACTTCCCTGAAGGTATGGGTTGGAGATGTCCTCTTATATTTCTTCATTTGAGTTCCATTTGATCTTTTTAATTTTGTTACATTAACTTTTGATTTTTTGGTATGTGGTTGTTCTCTCCATTTGAATTGTTGTAGTTATTGTGTAGATTTTCTTGACTCTACTTAATTCACTCTGTATTAGTTCATCTTTCTATGTATTCTATATTCATCACATATTATTTCTTTTTTTAAAAATAGTTTAAATTGCTTTATTTAAATAATACACAGATTTGACACATACAGGACTTTTTTTGGGAGGGGGCAATATAAATAAGGAGAAACTAGGATGAAATTTGAAGGGGTTGTTAATTCCTTTTTTTTTTAACCAATTACAAAAATGGGCTAGATACCAGAGCTGGTTTAGGATGGAAGAAAGCCTTTTTCAATTCCTCTTAATTCCATTGCCTTCTTTCTGTTATTTTCTGTTTATCCTTTATATAGCTTACTTTTTTAAAAAATTATTTATTTTTCAGTTTTCAACATTCACTTCCACAAGAATATGAATTCAAAATTTTCTCCCCATCTCTCCCTGCCCCCACCCCAGGACAGAATGCACCCTATTCATCCCTTCCTTCAGTCTGTCCTCCCTTCTATTACCCACCCTTCTTTCATCCCCCTTCCCCTGTATTTTCCTGTAGGGCAAAATAGATTTCTATACTCCATTGCCTGTATCTCTTAATTTCCAGTTGCATGCTAAAACAATTTTTATCATCCATTATTAAAACTTTGAGTTCCATATTCTCTCCCTCCCTCCCCACCCACCCTTATTGAGAAAATAAGCAATTCAATATAGGTCATACATGTGCAACAATGCAAAGCACTTCCATAATAATTATGCTGTAAAAGATTAACCACATTTACCTCTGTCCTATCCTGCCCTTCATTTATTCTACTCTCTACCTTGACCTGTCCTACCACAATCATGTTTGCTTTTGATTATCCCTTTCTCCAATTTGCTGTCCCTTCTATTATCTTTCCTCTCCTGTCCCCTTTCCTCTTGCCTTCCTGCAGGGTGAAAAAGATTTTCATATTCAATTGGTGAATGTTATTCCTCCTTAAGCCAACTCCCATGAGAGTAAAGCTCACTTATTTCCTTTCATCTCCCCCCGCCTTCCCCTCCATTGTAAAAGGTCTTTCTTCCCTGTTTTATGTGAGATAATTTACAACATTCTACTTCTTCCTTTCTCTTAGCCCTAGTACATTCCATTCAACAGTTAATTTTATTTTCTTAGGTATTCTCCTTTCATATTCAGCTCACCCTTTGTCTTCTGTCAGTGTATGTATATATATATATGTACACACACATACATACACATACACACACGTATAAGTATGTACATATGCACATATATACAAATATATAGGTATATATAGACATACGCACATGCACTCATGTACATATAAATACCTACACGTATGTAATGTACACATACATACATGCCCAAATATGCCTACATATATATATTCCCTCTACCCTAATACTGAAAAAGGTCTCATGAGTTACAACTAACGTCTTTCCATGTAGAAATGTAAACAGTTTAACTTTAATGAGTTCCTTAAGGCTTCTCTTTCCTGTTTACCTTTTCTTGTTTCTCTTGATTCTTGTATTTGAAAGTCAAATTTTCTATTCAGCTCTGATATTTTCAATAAGAATGCTTGGAAGTCCTCAATTTCATTGAAGTTCCATTTTCCCCCTGAAGTATTATACTCAGTTTTGCTGGGTAGGTGATTCTTGGTTTTAATCTCATCTCCTTTGACCTCTGGAATAGCATATTCTAAGCCCTTTGATCCCTTAGTGTAGAAGCTGCTAAATCCTGTGTTATCCTGGGTGCATTCCCACAACCCTTGAATTGCTTCTTTCTGGCTGCTTGTAATATTTTCTCCTTCATCTGAGAACTCTGGAACCTGGCTCCAATATTCCTAGGAGTTTTTCTTTTGGGATCTCTTTCAGGAGGTGACTGGTGAAATCTTTCCATTTCTATTTTACCCTCTAGTATATCAGGGCAGTTTTCCTTGATAATTTCATGAAAGATGATGTCTAGGCTCTTTTTTTGATCATGGTTTTCAGGTAGACCAGTAATTTTTAAATTATTTCTCCTGAATCTATTTTCCAGGTCAGTGATTTTTCATTGAGATATTTTACACTCACTTCTATTTTTTCATTCTTTTGGTTTTGTTTTATAATTTCATGGTTTCTCATAAAATTATTAGCTTCCATCTGCTCCATTCTAATTTTTAAAGGACTATTTTCTTCAGTGAGCTTTTGAACCTTCTTTTCCACTTGACCAATTCTGCTTTTTAAAGCATCCTTCTCCTTATTGGCTTTTTGGACCTCTTTTGCCATTTGGATTAGTCTATTTTTAAAGGTTCTATTTTCTTCAGTATTTTTGGGGGTCTATTCTAGCAAGCTGTTGACTCACTCTTCATGATTTTCTTGCATCACTCTCATTTCTCTTCCCAATTTTTCCTCCACCTCTCTTCCTTGATTTTCAAAATCCTTTTTGAGCTCTTCTATGGCCTGAGACCAATTACATTTTTTTGGGAGGTTTTGGTTATAGAAGCCTTAAGTTTGATATCTTCCTCTGATGGTATGCTTTGTTCTTCCTCATCTGAAAGGATGGAAGAAAATACCTTTTCACCAAGAAAGTAATCTTTTATAGTATTATTTTTTCCCTTTTTTGGGCATTTTCCCAGTCAATTACTTGACTTTTGAGTCCTTTGTCAAGTGGAGGGTATATTACCCTAGGTTTCAGAGGTTTTGTGCAGCTATTCTCTGAGATATCTCTAGGAATCTGTAAGTTCTCAGTTCCTCCAAGGTGGTACGATCAAGGGAGAGGAGTTTGCTCCTCTCCTGGCCTGCTGTCTGGTCTGTAAGCAACCATAATCACTCTTTTCTGCCCTGGAATGGAGAGCAGGGTTCCCTCTCCACAACCATCACCAGCTCCACAATGCCAGCACCAGTGCTCCTTCTCACCCCAGGACTGCCACTCTGGGCTGAGATTCAGATCAGCTGATCAATTCCCCAAGAGTCTTTAGGTTGAGGGCTCCAAAAGTGGCTGCTGCTGCCCTGTAGCTGGGACTGGGGCCAGCCCATGCTCTCCTCTCACTCAGGTGAAAGAGCTTTCTTACTGACCCTTGAAGCTGTCTTTGGCATTGAGAAATCTGCAAACCGCAGATGCTACGCATGATTCTGCACTCTGAAGCCTGTTCCAGTCCTGTCCTTGCCATGTGACCCAGTCTGGACTTCACTCTGCTCTGAGCCCAGTGTGATAGACCTTTCTTGTTGAACTTCCAGGCTGTCTTAGACTGGAAATCTGTCTCACTCTGTCATTTTGTGGCTTCTGCTGCTTTAGAATTTGTTTACAGTCATTTTTTACAGGTATAGGTTATGCGGGGAGAGCTAGAGCAGGTCCATCCTTCTACTCTGCCATCTTGACTCCACCCCAATCACATATAATTTCTTACAGCACAGCAGTATTACATGCATTCATATACCATACTTTGTTTAGCCATTCCCAAACTAATGACATCTACTTTATTTCTAATTCTTTGCTTTCACACACACACACAAAATGCTGTTTTAAATATTTTGGTGTATATAAGGACTTTCTTTTTATTGAAAGTTTCCTTAGGGTATAAGCCCAGTTATGTAGTCTCTGGTTTAAAGGGTATAGATATCTTTGTCACTTTAGTTGCACAATTTGAAATTGTTTTCCAAAATGGTTGTACCATCTCAGAGCTTTGCTAACAATGTATTAGGGTGCTTATCATTACACAGCCTTTCTAACATTGACTATTGCCTTTTTTGCCCATTTTCAGGCTGTGAGGTGAAACCTCAGTTTTGCTTTTTTTGAATTTCTTTTATCATTAGTTATTGGGAGCAATGTGATTTCTTCATGTGATTGTGAATACTTGGCACCTGATGTCATTGGTCCTTTTTGAGATTGGAGGATGAACAAGATTCTCACTGGGGACCCAACTGACTAGTTCCAGTTGGACAATGCTGCTATCTTTCCATTTCCTTCCTTCCTTCCTTGCTTCTTTCCTTCCTTTCTTTCTTCTTTCCTTCCTTTTTTGCTTCCCCCTTCCCTCCCTTCCTTCCCTCTGTCCATGTGGGGAATCCTACCCTTACATGTGGGTGCTCTGTCTAAAGGAATATAAATTTGATCACTTAAACCTCACAAAATATTATGGGATTTGGGGGCTAGATTTTTTTTCTTCTCTCCTTACTTATTTGATCAAAAAAAAAACTGGGACAATTAATACTTTTGTCTCATGTAGTTTTCATTTATGAATTCTTGAAATATAGCTCTGAAAAACCAGGCTTGATAAAGCCCACTGGTATTCAAATAGAGCTACTTAACTTTGCCTCTAAACCCAAATCACTCTGGCTCTCACTGACTGGTCAAAAATAGGTCCCAGTCCAAGTCTTACTTCCTCATAGTTTGGGTTTTGATGGCTCAGAGTGAGTGTAAATAGCAATTGTTTCTCTTCTGACCCTGAGGGTCTTCCCTTCCCAGATTGATTCTTTTAAGTAGGCAAACCAGGCTATCTTTTGCCTCAAGTCTTCTCTAGCCTTAAATCACTAAATGAGCTTTGCCTCAGACAAATTGAGAGATGGGAAAGACCTTAGTTTAAAAAGGCCAAGGTCTCTCACTGACTGCATCTGGGGCCATCTCCAGTTATTCTTAACTATGTCTTGCCACTGGACCCAGATGACTCTGGAGGAGAGAGTGAGGCTGGTGGCTTTGCACTGCCCTGCCTCACTTAGATCCAATTCACTTGCAAGTCACCCTCCTGATGTCACTGGTCCTCTTTAAGAAGAAAGGACAAACAACTACAACAATTTGGCAGTTCTGTTGAGATTTATTTGTTTATATCCTTTGATATCTATTGGGGATAGCTATTAGTCTTATATGTATTTATTAATTGTTTGTAGATACAAAACTCTTATGAGAGAAACTAGATAGATACTTTCCCCATTTGCCTACTTTCCCCTTTTCCTAAGTACATTAATTTTGTTCGTACAAAAGCTTTACAATTGCATGTAATCAAAGTCATTTATTTTTTCTAATTGTCTCTATTTCTTGTTTGGTTAAGAATACATTTTCTACCACACTACTTTCCTGTTTTCTAGCAGTTTTTAATCAAATAAGAAGGTTTTTTTCCTCCTGGGTAACATATTTTCTACTTCATCAGTCACTGGACTATTGAGTTCTATTGTTTCTGTTCTCTCTTGACAAGCTCATTTCTTTGTTCTATCATCCTATTTTTTAAATCAGTGCCAGAAGGTTTTGATGACTGTTGCTTTATAATATAGTTTGAGATCTGAAAGTGTTATTCCCTCTTCATCTCTACTTTTTTCATCATTTCAGATTGTATTCCAATATGTAAGTATTCCAGATCTTTTATTTTTCCAAATGAATTTTAGAATCAAGTTGTATAAAATATTCTGTTGGTAATTTGATGGGGATAGCATTAAAAATGTAAATTAACTTTGGAAGCATTATCATTTTATATTGACATGGCCTATCCATGAGCACTGAATTGCTCCAGCTATTTAAATTGTTCTTTACTTCTTCGTGGAACACTTTGTAATCTAATCCATAGGAGTCTTTTGTGTGTTTTGGTACGTCAGTTCTCAGATATTTTATACATTTTGTAGCTATTTGGAATGGAATTTCCCTTTCTATTTTTGCCTCACAAGTTTTGCTATCATTATATAGAAATGTTTATTTTTAAGACTTTATTTTATAGTTTGCAACTTTGGTGAAGCTAGTCATTATCTAAATTTGCATCTTTGCTGATTCCCTAGGATTATCCAAGTAAACCATCATATCATCAGTAAACAGAGGTAATTTTATCTCTTTTTTTACCTTTCTTTATTCCTTTAATTCTTTTCTCTTGACTTATTACTATTTCTGGCATTTCTAAAAGTATATCAAATAATAGTAGAGAGAGTAGGCATTCTTACTTCACTCTTGTATTCCCATTGAATATGATACTTGTTTTAAGTTTTACGTTGATACTCTTTATTATATTTTTCAAAGAAGTGGCCTTCTGTGACTATGCTTCATAGATTTTCTTTCTTTTCTGTTAGAAATGAGCCTATCTAACAAGCCCTCAATTGTGAGAAACATGAGAACCTTAAACAAAGAACAATACCTGTTGTGAAATCAGGAAAGCTTTTATTAATCTTTACATCCATTCCCCTTGAATGGACAGGTAGCCTCCCCAGTAAGGTTGCAGGAGTACGACATGTTCAGAAAAATGGAGCTTCTTATATTGTTTTCCCAGACTTTAGATCTCCCACAACACTGACCCCTGGGCATGTGACTTTATGTTCTCCTCTCTGATCGGCTTTTCTGCGCACAGCTCATTGAGCTTGCGCATTAATTTCTGACTTCTAACTTGACCATGCTAGGTCACAGGTCACAACCCTCATCACCCAGAACTATGTAGAACAGAACTTCCTTGTTTCCCACATTTTCTTTTTTTCTTTTAGTATAAATGAGTGTTGTACTATGTGAAAGGGTTTTACTGAATCTTTTGAGATGATCATGTGGTTTGGGATATTTTGATTTTTAATATAATTAATTATACTGATTGCTTTCCCAATTATCAGCCATTTTCACATCCTGGTATAAAGCCCATTTGATCATAATGAATGATTTCTTGGATAAATTGCTATAGTCTGTCTGATAGGATTTTGTTTACAATTTTTCATTAATTATATTGACCCATAGTTTTTCACCTGTGTTTTTTCTTTCTTTGTGTTACATATTGGGGTTGCATTTGCCTCATAAAAGGATTCTGTTAAAACGTTTTTCAATTTTGGATAATTGGTGAAAAATGAATACTAATTATTTTTTTAAAGTGTTATAGAATTCTCTTGTGAATTGATCAGGACCAGGAGTTTTTGTTGTTGTTGTTGTTGTTGGTTCCTTTATATCTAGATGTTTTTTTTTCCCTTTTCTGAAATTCAGTTATTTAAAATCTCTATCAGGTCTTCTGTTAGGTTGTGTATATTTTATTTTTGGAGATATTTCTTTGTTTCATTTTTCTTTTCAGTATTGTTAGCATATAAATATTTATATTATGTTCTGATTATTCTTTTTCTTTCTTCTAGTTTTCTTGTGATTTTATCTTGATCATTTGCTATTTGATTTGATTTTCCACACTCTTCTTTTTAACCAGATTAGGCAAAGTTTATCAATTTTAGTATTCTTTTTGCTTTTAAAAATATTTATTTATTTTTAACATTCTTTTCTACATTTTGAATTCTAAATTTTTCCCTCTCTCTAGCCCCTTCCCCAGCCATTGAGAAGGCAGATAATGTGATATCAATTATACATATGAATTCAAGCAAAATATATTTTCATATTAGCTATATTGTAAAAATAATAGTATTGGATCAAAACAATTCCAAAGCGACAGATGATGAAAAATGCTGTTCACCTCCAAAGAAAGAACTGATAAACTCTGAGTACAGACTGAAACACACTTTTTTCACTTTATTTTTTTTACTTTTTTTTTTTTTTTTACCACATAGCACAATGCTTGGCACATAGTAGGCACTTACTAAATGCCCTACTTGTTTCCTCTCTCTTCTTGGGAAAGAGATCTATAATCATTCAAACAATTTTGACCTAACTGTTCACAAAAAAAAAAGATCAAGTGGAAGAAAGTCTATTGCCTACACCACCGCTTACATTTAAAAGGAAAACCTGATAAGCTTGACTATCTGTATGAACTATCTGGGGCAGACAATATAGACTGACAATGAAGTGGGGCCCACTATTGAACCAGAGGAGGAGGAGAATGAGCTGGATTGTTTTCAGGAGATTGCAAAGTCCCTTTAATGACAACAAGTTTCCCATGGAAATAGAGGTATTTTTTTTTTTTTATGACAGCATTCTACTAGCATTGCTATATGGCACCAAGACATTGCATTTAAGACTCTTCAAAGAATTCAAGATAAATACCATATAGAGGGCAATGTAGAGGATCATGAGGGGTGAAAGCAGGCTGTAACATATTAAATCAAGAAGTTTGATGGTGAACAGGAATGAAGAGGGTAAAACAGAGAAGAAGATGGGCTGGTTAGGTGGAAGGCAATAGACAACTATTGAAGTAATCATGAGTCATTTGACAAAAAAGCTGCTGGAAGACCTGAAAGGCAGACAGTTTGAAACTCTAGGTTTACACCAGAGACTCACACTATACATCACAATAAACTCCAAATATTACCTAGATATGTAAACTTGTCTCATAAGCAAATAGGAGGAACAGGGAAAGATTTACTTTTTATAGTCATGGATAGGGGAAGAACTTTTGACCTAAATAAAAATAGAATCATAGGAAATAAAAATGGACTATTTCAATTACATGAAACTGTAAGGCTTTTGCACAAATGAAATGAATATAGTTCAAAAAAGAAGAGAAAAAATTAACTGGAGGAAAAAAAGTCTTTGCAGAAAGTTATTTTTTCTGATGAAATTTTGATATCCAAAATACATAGGAAACAAATTCAAATAAAACAGGGTGTTCCAGGAGTCTAACCACAGTTTTAAGTTTTAGAAGTATTGATGCCTCATACTGACAAAAATATCATTTGAAAGCTCAATTAATTAAATTCTTTTATATTTATTTGGTGTTTCGAATTTTAAAAAAATGCTTTTAATTTAAAGATGGGGTCATCTTGTCACTGAAAGTAGAATTTTGACCATTTCCGAATGCCACTTCTTCAGACCAGGTCAGTAGAGAAGGTCTTCCTGCTTAGTCACCGTGGTCATCTGGTCTATCTGTATTGGACTTTTCTTGTGGGATAATGTTAAAACTGTCATGTATGCAAAATATCATTCTTTAGATCATTGTAAGGGTGGTATTACAAAGGCATTCCTTTACGTCATGGAAGATCTTATAAAGTTTGAAAATTGACTAAAGTATTATATATCACAAGATAGAATTTTAATAACCAATATGTCAGTATTTTAAAATGCCAATAATGAACCTTTCAATTTTTTTTTTTTACCTTTGTAGCATTTGTGTTTCTGAAGTTATTAAACTTTAAAACTACATTAAGACTTTTGGGACACCTTCTGACACAAGCCATTCCCCAATAAGTAAAAGGAACTAAACAGATAATTCTCAACGGAAATGACATTTAAATAGAGAAACTATTATCTGAGTTGCTGCTGTGACATAAGGACCAAGGGATCTTTTTATCTGACTTTCAGCTGAACCCTTCTATAAATGTCTCTCCCATAAAAGTGTCTCTCCTTGAGATCAGAGACTATCTTACTATTCTATCTGAATTTCTAGTGTATAGCACAATGATTTACACATGGTAAGCTCTTATTAAATGCATTCTCAAAGGAAAAAAAAAGGAGCCCAAGCTATTAGTTGTAGTTTATATCCTTCATATTGGCAAAGAACAAAAATGGAATATGAGAATTTTTGGAGGGGATGTAAGATAAGCTGTAAGGATGTAAGATAAGGGCTGTGTTGGTAGGGCTGTGAACTGGTCCAGCTATTCTCAAAAGGAATTTGGGACTCCAGCCCATTTATTCCCCCAAGTCATTATACTGTGCATACTCCTGGACCGAATTAATGCTTCTAGACATATATCTTTTATAAGGTAAAAGGAAAGAGGGAAAAGTCTCATATGTGTAAAATATTTAAACTAGCTCTTTTTGCAGTGACAAAGAACTGAAAACTTGAGTAGCTTATTGGAGCTTAAATTACTTGTCAAATGGGGAATGGCTCAACAAATTATATTATATGAATGTAATGGAATATTTCTGAGCAATAAGAAATAACAAGGGCAGATTCTGAGACACCGAAGAAGATTTGTGATGTTGAGTGAAATGAACAGAATCAAAAGAACAAGCTATAAAATGACTGCAACATTGTAAAAGAAAACAACTGGGAAAGATTTAAGAATTCTGATCAATGTGATCATCATTGCCTTCTAAAGAGAACCAATCATGAAATATGTTTCTTACCTCCTAACAGAGAAGTGGTCAACTAGATGTACACAATGAGACATGCATTTTGGGACATGACCAATATATGGATTTCTTTTGCTTAACTATGCTTAGTTCTTATAAGAGAAGGGTTCTTTTTTTTCCATTTGGGAGTGGGAAAAAGAGGGTGACAAGGATGCCAATGTATGTAATAACATGTGTAATTTATTTTACAAAACCTAAGGTATTGTATAAATGTCAATTGTCATTTTTATTTTTTCAGAAGGGTTGGTATTTCAGGTACAGTTTGGTCAGGAAAGCCCCTTCTAATTCTAAGACTTTGTGACTCTCTATTGAGGAGAAAGATGGCAAAGAAGCAGGGGAATATGTTACAGTTTTTCCGAGTGTCTTTGGAGTTTCCTTAGATGATTCTCACCTACGGAAGCACAAATATTCTTTGAAAATGATGCAGTGTTTTTTGAAAGTGACATACCACTGGACAAAAATTTGTGTGGTTCCCTTATAGTGCCATGAGAAGATAAAATTCAGTCTGGCCAAAGAGACACATAACAATTAAGGATAACCATCCCAGTGAAGGAAAGGAATAGATCATCTTCTACATTCATTTTTCTTCCAAAGAATTAGTGCAAACTCATTCAAACTTATGAGGACCTGAAATGAAATGTCTCCCTCACCACTTCATCTGATTGTAATCATGGTAGAGGAAATGACTCAGAAATAAACTCAGAAAAAATGAGTTTATTGAAAGAACAACTCCCCTTTGTTCCTTATGCCATTCTTGGTAGAAGCCACTTGAGCTTCTTTCACAAAGAGTTCACTTTCAAGTCAGGATGTCCTGGGTTCAAATATTACCTCTGGGCATATAATTTAACATTCAGTGCCTCCAGGCAAAGCTAAGGTTATACTTTATAGAACAATTACCCATCTACATTGATGGATCAGGTTTCCTCAGTTAGGAATTCCCTGGAATCCCTAGAGGTAGCTAGATGGCACAGTAGATAGAGTACTGGATTGTAGTCAGGAAGACCTGAGTTCAAATACAGCTTCAGACACTTACCAGCCCTGTGACCGTACACTAGTCACTAAACCTCTGTTTGATTCAATTTCCTCAACTACAAAATGGGGAAAATAATAACATCTGATCTCCTAAGGCAGTTATAAGGATCAAATGAGGCATCCTTGGCACATAGTAGACATTTTATAAATGTTTATTTCCTTCCTTTCCTATACCAGTGGAAATCACTGATCCAATCTTAAAGAAAAAATACCTATGTAATAGTTATATACAACATAATTATTATGAAGATCAAGTTAGTTGAAGCTTCACAAGCTTTAAAGCATTACATGTCACTTATTACCATTACTAATTGAAAGTCTACTTCAGAGGACTAGCCAGGTTCTCCATAAAGAAGGACCTTTATCCTTATGTACAATTCCCATCAACTTCCTCATCTTCCTAATAACTCCCCAGAAGGACAGATTTTCACACTACCTCTACCCCAAACAGCTAGTGAGCAAAAGGGCTTGGAGAGATTGAACTTTGTTCCTTGAGTGAGACATAAGAGAAATTGCTTGGAAGTGGACCACTTGGAGAATTGAGACTTGCTTTAGACTAGACCTTGTTCTTGAACCATTGGAAAGTGGGAAGTTCAGGGGTAGCTTCTTCAAATACAGTAAGACCAGTTAATATTGCTGGCTCTGCCCACACCACAGGGCCACTGTGAACAAAATGCTTTGTAAAATTAAATGAGGTATGTTAATGTGACATACTATATTATATTGGGCAATGCTATTCTGTTATGCTGTATTATATATCACATAGCATACCTCATTACACTAACTACACCACAGACATATGTAATGCTAATGAGAGTTAAAGATCTTCCACACTCATTAATGGGCCTGCCCATTAAGGGAAGCTTGATTAGGGGACATTTTTTTATTTTGTTGGAAGGCCCACACCTTTTGTTAATTTCTAACGAAGCACTGATTCTCAAGGGTTGTGATGCTCTCTGGCTCTGAAAAGTGTGTATGTACTCTGAGGTGAGGTTTTGTTTTGGGGCTTACTGCTTGGAAGTGTGTGTTTGGCCAGGCAAGTCTCTGGGCAGCCACTAAGGAACCCCTGGCTTTGAAAACCCGGATGTTGGTGCTTCTCTCTCTGGTAACTATGTATGTAAGGTCAGACATTTGGATCTGGGGCTTAAGTATTGCTGAAGTCAGACAGTTGGAAATCCTATCTGTCTCTCTTTGTTTCTGTGTTTGCATTTTCTCTGAAGTTCAGGGTGCTGACTCTTTCCCCTGAACTAAGTGAATGATATATGTACTTGATTGAAGTGATTGTTGACCCCTCAAAAGTTGCCTTTCCTTTTAGAAAAGCAGATCAAAGAATCTATACAGCTGACCTTCCTGTGTATGCCAGGGTCCTTGCTGTTACAGCATGGAATTAGTAAGTAATGTTTAGAAAGGTAGATTCAAAGCCAAATAACAGAAAGCTTTGAATGATGAACAGAGAACTTTCAATTTTGTCACATAGATATTCATGAGACCATGAAATTTTTGAGCACAGAATAGACATCTTGGTGTAAGAAAAATTATTCTAGCCAAGGTATGAATTATGGAGGGATGTGCGTCAGTGATACTCCTCAAGATTTCATTGTTATTGGTGAGTGTGTTACATGAAGTTATCAGTGAATCAGCACCAAACTTCTAACCAAAAGACCTGAACTGGAATCCCATCTCAGTCACTTAACTTCTATGTCACTTCACCTCTCTAAGAAGCAGTTTGAAAAGATGATAATCCCTGCTCCCACCAACTTTACAGAGTGGTTGCAAGGATCACAGGAAATAATGTATTTAAAGTATTTTGTCAACCAAAAAAAGTGAAATATCAACATGGAACAGAGATATGGCATATACCCAAACGGACTGAAACAGTATCTCCCCATATAGACAAACTAGGGATTTTGCTTCAGGGATGGTTGTGATGCTCTATAATGGGAAGAGACTGTGGAACATCTGTAGAACATCTTGGAAGGCAGGCTAAACCAAGCTGAGAATAATTGAGAGGCCTCAAACCCACTGCTTAATTAGGGAGGTGTCATATGGGGAGAAGCATATGAAGGCTTCCCACGGCAGAATGGGTGAATAAGAATAATTTGTTCTAATGACCATGAAGGCAAATGAAGTAGGGGCTGAGAGCTTAGTCAGACATCAAAGAGGTCAGTACTTCATCCTGAGCCATCACCAGTGTCTTGACTTTTCTCTTGTCCCTGGACTTCAGTGACTCTGGAAGAGAGTGAGGCTGATAACTTTGTGCAACTCTGCTTTACTTAAATCCAAGTCACATGTAATCAAGACAGCACCCCATGATGTCATTGGTCCTCTTTAAAAATGAAGAATAAATAACAACTGGCTCCAGTCAGATGATGCTGAGAACTTTTGAAGACTGAAGGAGGGGAGACGTGGGAGTAGACATCTGATCATTTCATTTATCAGATATATTAGACTGTGGTCACACACCATCACCCTTATTCTGACAACATTTTTTCTCCAGTCTTATATTATCTGGTTGCTATCTCTTAAACTCCTTTCCATGCCAATGTCCTTTCCACTGGACAACATTGCCTCACTCCAAAGTCTCTCCTTTGTATAATCATTCTTCTCAGTCAAGAAGGAATCTTGGTAGCTTAGTTGTAACTAGTCTGAATCAATAATGGACATTTTAACTAGCTTCCTTCCAGCTGTGCTCTTAGGGGATCTTAGTGATCCCTTTTGTCCTCTGGGTTCTTTTATATTTTTTGTGAAAAAGATAGTTTAGAGGTCAGAAGAGTAAGCCACAGAACTCTGGAGTCAGAGACCAGGTCAAGTTTTGTGGCCAAACTGGCACTGATGCCTTAAGAAGCACGGAATGATTTTCAAGAACAACCATCTGGACCAGAAGAAGCTGAGATGGAGGCTCATTTGACCATTGGACCACCTCTGAATGGGAACTTAATGGAACTAGCGCTGTGTATGAGATAAAATAACTTGAACCTCCTCTTCTGAAAGATTGAGATGGTATATGGGAGGGTATACCTCCAGGGCACTGGGGAAAATATTTGTAGAAATGTGCCTATGTTTGTTCTTGTTAAATCTTTGAAGTAAACATCCCTTTGTAAAAGCTAATTGATGTTAAGTGGTAAACCAGAACTATGCCAGTACTAAGTGGTACCTAATAGTGTGTGTGTGTTTGGGGCAGGGTGAGTTGAGGCAAAGGCAGTAGATAAATACAAACCCTAACCATTCAGGATACCCTAGAACCCTGGGGATAGACGTAAGGAGAGAGAGTCACAGCATATATGCTACATATATAGGAATATAAAAATGAAGGAGTCTCTACTCACAGGGAGTTCATATTTGCAGTTCATATTCAGATACATATAGGACAAGAAAAATTAGGAGAGAGAAACAGAGAGAGAGACAGAGATAGAGAGACAGAGAGAGATAGAGAAATGGCATGAGACAGAGAGAGAGAGAGAGAGAGAGAGAGAAAGAGAGATAGAGAGAAACAGACAGAGAGACAGAAAGAGAGAGAGCAATGACAACTGGGGAGTCATGAAGGACTCACAGAAGAGCTGACAACTGAACTGAGGCTCAAATGAACATTTCTGACAAATAGAAGAGTGTATTCTGGTCATGGAAATCAGCTTAAACAACTGCACATTAGCAAGAAATGGAATGCTAAGTTTAAGAATGACAAATAGATCAGTTTAGCTGAAATGAAGAGTTTGCAAAGCGATATTAAATAACATAAGGCTGAAAAAGATTGCATCGGACCTTAAATTTCAGGCGAGCTAGTATGTACTTTATTGTAGAGGCAATAGACAGTCACAGAAAAGGGCAATGAAAATGCTAACCATATGCCTCATGAAGATTATTTTGAGAATTGGGAGCCCATTATACTCCTCTCATGTATAAACCTTCAGATCTTGAGAAATGCTTCATGCCCCTCCTCTGCAAACCAAGCAATGATTCATTTCTGGGTTGAGGGTCTTCTAGGTAAGAAAATGTAGAGAGGAAAGTTGCCCCCAAAACTTGACAGGTGGAGTTTAGTAAATCCTATCTAATGAGTCATTTTCCTTCATAGTAGGCAGTCAGGGACCTCAGCTTATCAAATGGAAAATGAATGTTTAGGACGTTTTTCATTCACTAATGTATGGTGGTTAAATGAATGAACTTTTATCTTTGTTCATCATCACTACATTCAAATTTTGAGGGAAAAATAGTTTCTGGCTACTAGCTGATTGTAGTCATGAGGAGGAAAATGAGTCATAAAGCAGGTGAGAAAACATGAGTATATATTACCAGGAGGTATCATCTAAATAGATCTTCTACCAGCAGAGGGTTCAGCCTCAATCTCAGAGGACCATACTGGCCCCTGGCCATCCTGGTGAGCCTCTTCTATAGCCAACAACCGCTGTGAATGTCATCTTCCCTCTACCTACTCTCCAAAATAATAGATGTTAACACAGTTATTCTCCCAAGGAAAAGGCAGAAAGAATATTTTTAAAACTGTGTGTGTATGTGTGTGTTCCCTGAATAAACCAAGGGAAAAATGAATGAATTAGATCATCAAGAGGACTGAAACTCGATGATGACTATATATATATATATATATTTTTAATCAGGTAACAAGGATCTAACAGGTGATTTTCTTTATTGTGAATAACGTCTTTCCTTGATCCCCACATAATTCCATTTAACAACCAGGTCAAGGGGACAAGGGTCACACCAGAAGAACCTTGCTGGAGATTTTGCATTTGGATCACTGAGAAGACTTCAACATGGAGCACTTCATTTGGGCTTCTGCTACGTATTGATCACATTTAACCTTGTATTGCAATCCTCTCTGTGTGGTTTTACTTCCTATCCCCTTTCCTAGGGACTTGGGACATAGTAACTCAACCTTTGATTATGTCAGAAATGACAAACTTCTTCAAGTCTTGTAGTAGCTCAGTGCTGAAGTACTAAGTGTTTTGAAATAAGAAGGAATCACCTCATTGGTTACTGAACCAGAGAAAGGATGCTTCAGCGGACATTTTCAAGGAGAGATAGTCCAGACACCCCTGTTTTGATTCTTGTGCATGCATAACTTGGAGATATTGTAGCTTCAGTTCTAGAGCACCTCAATAAAGTAAATTCACAGTAAAGCTAATCACACAAATCTTTTGACTTTCTAGTGTATATAAAAGTTGTGTTTATACTATACTGTAGTCTGTTAAGTGTGCAGTATTATTATGTCTTAAAAACAACATACATATTTTAATTTTAAAATACTTTATTGCTAAAAAATGTTAGCCCTCATCTGAGCCTTCAGTGAGTCATAATCTTTCTGCTGATGGATGGTCTTGCTTCAGTGCTGATGTCTGCTGATGGATCAAATTGGTGGTTACTGAAGGTTGGGGTGACTGTGGTAATTTCTTAAAATAAGATGACAATGAAATTTTCCATATTGACTGATGTTTCCTTTCACTTGAATACTTGGCCATTGTAGGATCATTAATTGGCCTAATTTCAATATTGTTGTGTCTCAGGGAGTATAGAGGCTCTAGGAGAGAGAGAGACAGACAGAGAGAGTTAGAGAGAGAGGAGAGTGGTAGATAGAACAGTCAGAACACACATAACCTTTATCAATTACGTTTGCCATCTTATAGGGATGTGGTTTGTGGCACCCCAAAATAATTGCAATAGTAATATTAAAGATTGTTGATCAAAGATCACCATAACAAATAAAATAATAATGAAAAAGTTTGAAATATTGTGAGAATTATCAAAATATGAAACAGAGACTCAGTGTGAGTACATGCCATTGGAAAAATGATGTCAATACTTCCATGATGCTATATGAAGTGAGCAGTACTAGGAAAACATTGTATACACTAATAGTAACATTGTGCAGTGATCAACTACGATTGGTTTAGCTCTTCTCAGTAATACAACGATCCAAGACAATTCCAAAAGACTCATGATGGAAAATACCATCCACATCTAGAGAAGGAACTGAAGAAGTATGAATGCAGATTGAAGCATACTATTTTCACGCTTTTGAGGTTTTTTTGAAATTTTTTTCTTTTGTTATGTTTCTTCTTTCACAAAATGACTAATATAGAAACAGATGAAGAGGGGAGAAGTTGGGGGAAAAGTACATCTTTTAGAACTTCCCTCAGTTCTTGAAGGGACTATTACAACCAGAATCTCCAGTCTATTCTTTGTTACAAGATGTCTGAAGTGACCCAATAACACAACTTTTTCTCTCTCTTCTCTGCCACAGTTCACTTCTCTCTTGCTTTCATTGTCTCACCATGTCTGTCTCTGTCTATGTTTGTATTTCTTTATCTCTCTGTCTCAGTCTCTTTCTCTTTGTGACTTGTTGTCTTTCTGTTTCCCTTTCTCTCTGTTCTCCTTTCTGTTTTTCTCTCTCTGTTTCTCTGTTCCTCTCTCTTTCTGTATTTCTCTTTCTCCTTCTTTCTCCACCCATTGCCCCTGTACCCTAGCTTCTCTCTGGTCTAGCTTGTAAAGTCATTGTTGCATTGAGGATACTGTCTACCTTGATTATATGAAAGGCATGAAAGATAAGGAAGAATCAAGAATAACTCCAAATGTGCAAATCTGATTGACTAAGATGGTGGAGCCCTCAACAGAAATAATGAAGTTTGAAAAAGGTAGATTTGGGGTTAAGGAAGAGGAAAAATAATGAGTTTCATGTTGGTCATGTTGAGTTTGAAATAACTGTGGGCCATCTAGGAGGGGTTATACAGTAGGCATCAAAGCCTGAAGTTCAGGAGTTCAAGAGTGCTCGATATACAGGTTTTGGAGCAATTTTCTCCTGTCACTATTGCTCACACCATGCTTTCCACTTGTTTTTTTTTTCTTGAAGACTGTGTATATGTGTATTTCTCAAAGCATGACTGATGTCTGCCTTCTTGCTCAGAGATCATGATTGTGTAAGGGACTCTATGAGCTGACATGTTAATGCTTGGCCAGAATGCCAAACAGTCCTCAAACACTGATTACACTCTTAAAACACAAATATGACTGATGCTTACCTACTCAAAAGTCTTCAGTGGCTCCCTATTGCCTTTATTGTAAACTGCAAAAGCACCAACACAGCATCTAAAGCACCCCCTCCCCCCATAATATAGTTTGTTTGCTGTCCTTCATGGATTCTAGAAAAACTTGCCTGCCTACTCTTTCCCATAGAAGACTTCCATCTCTTGTCCCACATCTGGAAAGCACTCACCTCCATTTACAGATTTCCTAGATTCCTTTAAAGCAGAGCTCAGGTGCCATTTCCTATTTTGTGCCTATCATGATTCCCCGAATGTTACAGTTCTCTTCCTCTTCAAATTACTTTGTATTATGTGGTATATAACCATATTTCTTGTCTGTCTCAGTTTCTCATCTGTAAAATGAGACTTATCCAGGGTAACAAAAGTGGTAGAGTTGGGATTTGAATACTCTGATTCCTGATTAAATTGAACTGAACTAAATTGAATTGAATTCTTACTATTGTGAAGGTTTCCTAAGCAGTAATTGATATAATAAGTTGAACCAGGTATGAGAAAAATTCCATGCAATATTCTACATCTCAGTTTTTCAATTGATTAGCTGTCACTGAAGTCATCATTTAACTACTCTGTTTCCTCTTTCAAGAAATGGGGATAATGCTATTGTTATGACCTACTTCAAAAGAAGGTGTTGAGGCTCAAAGACCATATATGTGTACACATCTGTAGAGTATTATCCATATTTTACACCTGACATTTTTTATTCTGTGTTTATCTAGGATAAACAGAAAAGGTGCAGTGAAATTTAAAGTAAATTTTTTTTTACATAGCTCTCTGAGCTTCAATTTTTTATTCCTTAAAACAACCCCCATTTCACAGAAGAGAAAATTAAGGCCCAGAGAGTTAGATATTTAGCCATTTTCACATAGCTTATTAATGGCTGATAGAAAATGTGAAGCCAGGTTATAGATCTAAAGCTGAAAGGGACCACAGAGACCCTCCAGCACAACTTCCTTTCATTTTACAGATGAGGAAACTGAACTTTTGGTAGAGGCAAAATCATTTGGCCCAAAGTCACAATGAAAGACTTGAACTCAAGTCCTTTCATTCTAGAACTAGTGCTACCTCTTTTTATTAAAAATCCAGTATTTCCTAATACCTCCTGATATACTATTTCCACTCCATTTTTTTATCTAAGACTCTCATTTCCATGATTTATAAGGAAATGATTCAAATGTATAAGACTAAGAATTATTCCCCAGTTAATAAGTGGTCATGAAACATAAATAGGAAATTCTCAAAGAAAGAAATCCAAGCTATTAAAAACCATATGAAAAATTATTCAAATCATTAGTTATTAAAGAAATGTTCATTAAAGCAACTCTGAGGTTCTATTTCATACCCATTAGATTGGTGAAACTCATAAAAAAGGAAAATGATAAACTTTGGAGTGACTGAGAGAAAAATAGGCACATTTATTCACTGTTGGTGTAACTATGAATTGGTACGGCTATTCTGCTAAGAAATTTGGAATCATGCCCCAAAAGTTATTTAAACTATGCATACTTTTTAAACCAGTGATATCATTATTAACCTCAAAGAGATCAAAGAAAGAAGGAAAAGTCCTAGCTGTATTTATAGTAGCTCTTTTTGGTGATGGCAAAGAACTGGGAATTAAGGTTATGCACAGAAATTGGAGAATGGTCAAACAAATTATGGTATATGAATTTAATGGAATACTGTCATACTATAAGAAATTATGAGAGAGACAATTTGAGAGAAACCTGGGAAGACTAATATATACCAATGCAGAGTGAAGTGAACAGAATTAAAACAACTCATACCATAACAACAGCATTGTAAAATTACAAAATTTTGAGACTTAAGGAGTCTATCAATGCAGTAATTAATCATAATTCCAGAGGATAATTGATAAAGAATACAACTGACTGCCTTTCAGAGAAGTGACAAACCTCATAAACATAATGATGCACATATTTTTGGATATGACCAATATAAAAATTCCTTTCTTTATTATACATATTTGCGTAACAACCATGAATCAACATACCAAAATTAGTGGGATACCATCAAAACAGTATTTAGGGGGAAATTTATACCTGTAAATGCTTATATCAATAAAAGAGAGAAAGAATAGTTCAACAAATTAGACATGCAGCTAATAAAGAAACCGATGAATCAAAAAACCAATTAAACTCCAAAATAGAAATCCTAAAACTCAAAGCAGAGATTAACAAAAATTGAAAGAAAAAAACCCCACACTTTGAACTAATAAGTAAAACTAGAACCTGGTTTCATGAAGAGGCCAATTTGATTTTTTTTAAAAGTAGAAGAAAGCCAAATTACCCATATCTAAAAGTGAATTGGCAACCAATAAAGAATGAAATAAAAACAACTCTTAAAGAGCTATTTTGTCCAATATATGCCAATAAAACTGACAATCTAAATGAATGGAATAGTTTTTTTTTAAAATGTTAACTTCCCAGATTAAGACAGGAGAAAATAGTATACTTAAATAACACTATTTTAGAAAAAAAATATAGAGCAAATCATAAATGACTTCCCTAAGGGGAAAAAATGTCCAGAACCAGATAGATTTACGGACAAATTCTACCAAACATTTAAAGAACAATTAATTATAATACTATGCAAAGTGAAAAAAAAAAAGGCAAAGTGAGAGTCTTACTAAATTCTTTCTATAGAAGAAAAATATATAGCTTTGATACCTAAACCAGAGGGGGAAAATCAGAGAAAGAAAAGTCTATAGACCAATGTCCTTAATGAATATTGATACAGTATGTTAAAACAAAATATTAGCAAAGTGATTATAACAATATATGACAAAGATCATACAGTATGATCAGGATAGATTTATACCAGGAATTGTGAACTGGTTCAATATTAGGAAATCTATAAGCATAATTGACCATATAACAACAACAACAATTATATAACTATTTCAATTAATGTAGGAACAAATTTTGAAATAACACAATATCCATTCCCATTAAAAAGCACTGGAAAGCATAGTAATAAATGGAACTTTTAAGAGTGATAAGTAGTATCTATCTAAAAACAAGAGCAAGTATTGTCTAGGGGATAAACTAGAAGCTTTTCTAAGAAGATCAGGGATGAAGCAAGGATATTCATTTTCACCATTACTATTCAGCATTTTACTAGAAATGCTATATAGCAATAAAAGAAAGAGAAAGAAGTCAAAGGAATAAACATAGGCAATGAGTAAACAAAATTATCAGTTTTGCAGATGATATGATGGTTTACTTAGAAAACCCTAGAGAGGCAGTTAAAAAACTAGTTAAAGCAATTAACAATCTCAGCAAAGTTGCAAGAAATAAAATAAACCCACACAAATCATAAGCATTTCAGTAAGTTATTTAAAAAAACAAGCAGGAAGAGATAGAGAAATTCCATTTAAAATAACTGCCAATTGTATAAAATACTTGGGGGTCTACCTTCTAACACACACACAGGAACAACAGAATACATTTACAAACCTTTCTTCATGAAAATAGCCAGATCTAAATAATTGGAGAAATATTAATTGCTCATAGCCATGCCAAATCAATACAATTAAAAAAATGACAATATTATCTAAATTAATTTACTTCTTCAGTGCCATATCAAACTACTGAACCATTACCTTACAGAGCTAGAAAAAAACGTAACAAAATTCACTTGGAGGAACTACAGGTCAAGAATATCAAGACAATCAATTAAAAAAATGGTAAAAAAGGGACTCTAGCAGGATAAGATCCCAAATTATGCTACAAAACTATTATCATCACAACAATCTGGTACTAAATTTGGTACTGATTAGGCATATAATATATAGAAGTAAATGAGCATAGAACCTAATGTTTGATAAACTCAAAGATCGCAGCTATTGGGGCAAGAACTGAATATTTGACAAAAACTGTGGGGAAAACTGGAAAGCAGTCTGGCAGAAATTAGGCAGGGACTAACTTCTCAAACTATATATCAAGATAAGCTCAAAATGGGTGCATGATTTAGGCATAAAGGATGATATTACAAGCAAATTTGTGGAGCTTGGAAGAAATTATCTGTCAGCTCTATGGATAGAGGAAGAGATCATGACCAAAGAAGAAATGAAGAGGTTCATAGGAAGTGAAAGGAATAATTTTGATTAAATGAAATTAAAGTTTTTGAAAAAAACCTAAGCCAATGAAGTAAAAACTAGAAGAAAATCAGGAATCTGGGGAAAAAAACTTTGCAGGCGGTTTCTCTGATAAAGGTCTCATTTCTCAAATAGATAGGCAATGAAACTCAATTTAAAGAATAAGAGATATTTCTCTGTTGATAAATGGTCAAGAGATATTAACAAGAAGTTTTCTGATGAAGTCATAGCTATCAATAGTCATTTAAAAAGTCTTCTAAATCAGTAATCATTTGAGAAATGCAAATTAAATCAATTCAGAGGTTGCAACCTCACATCTATCAGATTGACTAAGATAATAGAAAAGGAAAATGACAAAAGCTCAAGGGAATATAGAAAAATAGGAACATTAATGCATTGTTGGTAGAGTCATGAACTAATCCAACCATTCTGCATAGCAATTTAGAACTATGCCCCCAAAGCTATCCTGCTACTAAGTCTGTAACCCAAAGAGATCAAAGAAAAAGGAAGGGGCCCTATGACAGTCCTTTTTGTGGTGGCAAAAAAAATGGAAATTGAGAGAATGGCCATCATTTGAGGAATAGCTGAACAAGCAATGGTATACAAATATGATGGAATACTATTGTGCCATAAGAAATTATGAAGGCTGTGGTTTCATAAACTGAGAAGACATGTAAACTGATGCAAAGTGAAGTGAGTAAAACCAGAACAATTTACACAGTGACAAAAATATCGTAAAGATAATCAACTACAAAAGACAATAACTCTGATCAACATAATGACCAATCACAATTCCAGAGGACTCATGATGAAAAATGCTCTCCACCTCTAGATAGAAAATGGGCTCAGAGTTCAGATTGAGGCATATTTTTTGTGTTTGTTTCTATATTTCTTTGTTTCTTTATCTTTCTTCTATTGAAACACGGCTAATGGAGAAATTTTGTTTTCATTACTTCATATTTGTATTGGGTTTTATATTTCTTTTTTTTTTTTGGAGGAGGGTAAGGCAGGGCGATTGGGGTTAAGTGATTTGCTCAAGATCACACAGCTGGTAAGTGTCAAGTGTCTGAGACCTCATTTGAACTCAGGTCCTCCTCACGTCAGGGCTGTCACTCTATATACTGCACTATCTAGCTGCCCCTATTTCTTTTCTTCTTAATGAATAAATAAGAAAGTGGAAGAAGGGAGATAATTTGGAATTGAAAATGAAATGAAATTGAACAAATACTAAATGGTCCAATTAAAGTTTGTGTGCTATGAAGGTAGTTATAGTCACAAATTGAAAGGTATATTCATTATTTTTTTTTTTAAAAAAGTCTCCCTCTTCTCACTACTGTATCATGCTTCTTTAACAGGTTTGTGTCATTTCCTTTCATCGCCATATTTATTTTCTCCAGTAGTAGTGGAAGTTAGTAGGAGGCATTTGAATGGTTGAAAAACTGGGTCTAGAATCAGGAAGACCTGAGTTTAAATCTGGGATCAGACACTTTGTAACATGACCCTGGGCAAGTCACTAAATATGTTTGCCTTAATCCACTGGAGAAGGGAAATCTAAACCACTCTAGTATCTTTGCCAAGAAAACCCCATGGAGAGCATTGGTGTGCTGTGGTCCATGTGGTCAAAAAGAGTTAGACACAATTGAAGAACAACAAAAGTGTGCTACAATGACAATATTGGCTCTGTTACTTTTGCCACTAATCTTAACTCAAGTGTTTTCTACCATACATTTCTACTCCGTCTTGGCTTTCTTCTTGATCCAAACATATATATATTTTCTTAACTTAGGAGTATCTCTTAATATGTAGTGGTAATCCACCTCTCCCTTTATCAATTCTGTTTCATTTAAATAAAATAAAATTTTCAAGAGCTATTTCTCAGTGATGGGTTCTATCCCACTAAGCCATAATAATACTGTGGAAGTCAAATTTGCCTCTTTACATCAGTATCACTCATTTACCTTCCTTGTTATTTATGCTGCATGCAGGTGTGTGCAAGAGGAGTGTCAGACTCAAAAGGAAACAGGACTACTAACCTGCACATAAGGATCCCTGTGACCTGCATATTGACTTAGAAAACCACATGTTAACATTTTGTATGTCCTCTTCTATTTTTATTTAGCTTGTTAATTTTCCCATTTACATTTTAATTTGATTCAGGCTACCTGGCAGAGTGTTTGACACCTTTGATGTACAGATATTTGAGGCTCTGAGTGTTGAGCTTTCCTTTCTTAGATTTGTGTCTTTTGTAAAAATTATTGTTCTTACATTATAGCTATTTTTTAAGGTATTTTGTTAGATGAATATGCATAGACAGGTCCTCCTTCCCACAAACACACATACTTGTCTTTAGAGAATTTTTATTAGATTTTAATGGCCCCAGGCAAATAAAATTCTATCAGCCTTTTAAAGAACTCCGTTCTTTGTCAAGAAACAGACATTCCTAGAATTTAAACTATGGTCCAGAAAATCTACACTTGTTCCCAAACACCATCTTCTTAAATGTCTTTCCACTTCTCAAATCTGTTTTTTCTCAATTGATTGCCTTTCATTTGTACAAGTGATTAAATCACTACCTGTGTTACCAGGGATCTTCTGTTTCTTGTTCAATTCTTATCAACAATTCTGAATTCTAGATTCTTTCTAGTGATGACATATGTAATCATGAGAATAATCTGAAGTTGGAATTAGGTAATAGACTTGATAAGTCATTAGACTCTATCATGTCATGGATACATACATATTGACAAATAGCTGCCTCAGTAGCCCTCAGGAAGCAGTTGCCAATTACAACTACTTGCTTCTATTTCCTATGAACCTAATTGGTTGACCTATGCACTGAAATCATCCTTTCTTAGAGAACAAATCACCATTTCCTCTTCAGAAAGAAGTCTCATATCTATTAAATTCTACTCTTGATCTGATTCTCACTAACAAGGAGGACACTGTTCCAGGGGGAAATGAGGAGAAAAGAACACTTTATTGTACATTTTATGATTCAGAAGAAGAGGAAAACTAGACTTGCAGCCTGGATTTTGGAAGAACAGATGTTAGAGGTAGAGATAGAATGGACTAAAATTTTACAGGGATACACATAGATCCCTTAAAAGTCTGAAAACCATAAAGAGAAATATTGTCATAGAGAAGGAAAGTTTGAAGTTGTCTAGAGAGATTGATGTAGATACTCAGACAGATCAGCTACCAACTTAGATTTTAACAATATATATGAAACAAAAAATAAAACCATACCCATACAATGGAAGCAAGGCCAGGTAACAGGATGAATAATTGAATGATAATGTAAAAAAAATAAAATTCTACTGGTGGGGAAAGGGAAGGATCAAAAAAACTATATGACTGCTTGGGTAAATGGAATGATAAAAATGACTGAGAAAAGAAAAAGATGTTTCATATTTAATCTGCTTCTGGAGGTAGTGCCAGGTGTAAAGTGTCCTCTAAGAGAGGGGAGAAGTTAGAGAGAAGAGAAAGAAAAAGAGAATTAAAAGACTGTTATGGTTTCACCTTACATTCAGCAAATTGACAATGATTGATAAAAGACAGAAAAAAATCAGCACAAGATTGACTTTGAGTAGGGTACACATACATTACGTGTGGAGCAGTGATTTGGTCTAAACAATCTGGAATCATGCTAGAAAGGCCACTAACCTCTTCATAACTTTGACCTATCTACTCATCCTATTACTGAGTGTGAAAGGAAAAACACCCTAAGGAGAGAAGGGCACAAGACCCCACCGTTAGTGGTGGGAGGGCAGTGGATGCAAATTCAAGACTTCATATAACAGCAGTGAAGAGATATGAGCTCCATTGGTGAGCAGAGAGTCTCCTGATAGCAGAAGAGTGGCCTTCTCATTGCTGCTAGGCAATCCTATACCTTTGTTATTAATTCACTCTTCTACTTTGCACAGTAGACTCTTGTGGGGAAATGTTATGGCACTGTTTGAACCCATCCCTGTAAGAATGAGAAATCATCTGATGACAGAAAGGTTCACATGATCCAAAAACAACATCAAAAAAGTAAAACAAAATAACCAAACTAACTAAAAAATGAGAAATCAAATTTGTTGCTGGACACCATATATGCTTAATATTTACCTTGGGACCTAGGTTATATTGACCAGGAACCTAGTCATAAGCAAAGATTGATACAAGATGTATGTACGTAAGCAGTTTTCTCCTTTTCTACTTCTCAAATATCCCAAGTGTCTTATCTCGAAATTGCCTCTGGGTTGGTCAATAAGTTACTGTTCTTTTGTTTCTTTATTTGAATTGTAAATAGTGTGTAACTTACAGACATTCAAAGGGAGTGGACCACTCCTTTTTTGACACTTCCTCTGCTGGGTGATTTCATAATTTTTCTAAATTATTCCAGTTTAGGAATCTATTTTTTCTTAGCTAAGATTCTTCCAAACTTTTTCATCCTCCCTCAAACCTCCTATGGCTTCCCCTTCCCCTACCCTTTCAGCTTGCCTCCCATTTTACCTTAAAAACTGAGACCATTTGCCATGAGATCCCTCTTATTCCCTCTCCTTCATCTCATCACTCATATGCCTTCTGCTACTATTTCCTCCTTCATCTATCTCATATGATGAGATGGCCTTACTCCTTACCAAGGCTAACCCTTGTACCAGCTCCAGCAAATCCATTTGCTCAACAAATTGCCCTGTCATCCCCACTTTTTCACTTACTTTCAGTGTTTCCCTATACACTGAATCATTCCCTACTGTCTACCAACACGCCCACGTCTCCTTCATTCTAAAAAAAACCAAACCCTCATTTGATCCTTCCATCCTCACTATCATCCTATAAGTCTTCTAACCTCTGAGGCTAAATTCCTTGAAAAACCCATCTGCAATAGGCAGTTCTACTTTCTTCTCATTTTCTTCTTTACCCTTTACAATGGAGCCTCTGAATTTATCATTCCATTGAAACTGCTCTGGCCAATATTACCAGTGATCTTTCAGCTGCCATATCCAATGACCTTTTCTCAATCCACATTCTTCTTGACCTCTTTGAAGCTTTTGACTCTTGATATTTCGCTCCTCCTTGATACTCCCTATCTATAGGTTTTTAGGACAACACTCTCTCCTGATTCCCTTTCTACCTATCTGACCAGACCTTTTTGGTTTCCTTTGCTGGATTTCAGATCATGGAAGATTGGAGGTCAGCAGAGAGGCTGGGACAGGTTTGAGAACAGACAGCATAAAGATAATAATAAATCTATGGGAGCTGAGATGACCAAATGAGGTATTATAGAAGGAGAAAATATCCTCTATTAATAGGTTTCCCACAGGGATTTGTTCTGGGACCCTTCTCTTCTCCCTCTATACTGTTCCACTTAGTGACCTCATCAGCTTCCATGAATTTAATTATCATCTCTGTGCTGACAAGACTCATATCTACCTTTCTTGCCACAAACAACCTCTCTGCTGACGGCCAATCTCACATCTCCAACTATCTTTCAGATATTTCAGATTGGATGTCCACTAGATATCTTAAACTCAATATATTTAAAGCAGACTCATTTAAAAAAACCCAACAGACTTATTATCTTAACCCCTTTAGTCCCTCCTGCCCTGCTCCCTCCCCTCCACCCACTCCACCCTGTATCTTCTCTATTACTGTAGAAGAAAACACCATCCTCCTAGGCAGCCAGGCTTGAAATCTAGATGTCATTCTTGACCCCTCATTATCTCACCACCCCCCTCCATATTGTGTAATCTGCTTCTAAAGTCTATTTGTTTTACCTTTGCAACATCTCTTGAAGATGCTCCCTTCTCTCCTCTGACTCTACTATGTGCAGGCCCTCATCACCTACCTGATACCTGGATTATTGCAATAACTTGTTGATGAATCTGCTTGCCTAAAGTCTCTCCCTACTCTAATCCATCCTCCATTCAGCCACCAAAGTATTTTCCTAAAGTGCAGATTAGACTATGTCACCCCTTTCTCAAAAAATTTCAGTGGCCTCCTACCTCTAGGATCAATACAAAATTCTCTGCTTAGCATTCAAAGCCCTTCATAACCTAGCCTGCTCCTAGCTTCCTAGTTTTCTTTCACCTTACTTCCTACCAGGTACTCTTTGATCTAGTAATACTGGACTTCTGACTGTTCCACAAACAAGGTATTCACTTTATTAATTGATAGTCATGAACAGTGACAAAAGACAGGTCCAATGAAGTCCATTGCTTACTGTTATCCAGTACTGATTGCCCCTCTCATATTGCCACCAGTAAAAGTCTCAGGGATCATTCATACAATTCTTCCTCAGGAAAGTCCTAGAGGACCAAGTGGTGACATTGTTAGAAGGTGGTTTGTTTTCTGGCAATGAGAGGGAGGGCAGTGAAAGATCTGTCCAACCCCTGCAAAAGAAGCATGAAAATTTCATAGAATCCTCTCATGGGACAAAAATTGTGTATCCTTCCCTGTCCCTGTGGGACTCCCAGGGGACACTAAGTGGATAATGGTACAAGCTAATTGTCCCAGACCTATTATGGGGATTGCTGGGTATACAGGAAGCTGTATCATTTTTGCAATATCCCTGATATTCCTAGTGCTGTTCCTGCTTAATTTCACTTTTTCTCATTGAGAGACTCCTTGGGAACTGTAAAAAAAATTGACATCAGCTACTATATGGACCTGATCACTTAGACCTGGGACTCTATCTTTCCAAAGGCAGAGTAGAAGAAAGTATGAGATTTCTGATTTTCGTCCTCTTACTCAGTCACTCCTTCAGTAAGTTGTTAAGTTGTTTTGTTTTGTATTTGCTGTTTATATTTTATATTTTCTTTCTACTTTAAGTGCTGCCTGTATGAAACTTCTTGAATACTGGAGATGAAAATTGACAGGAACAGTTCCGAAGTCATGTACGTGGTGAAAGACCTTAACCTTATATTTGAAAAAAATATAAATTGCTTAATGTTCATTAAAATGAATGCATTAACATCTGAAGAACAGTAGCACTGAAAATGGAGTGGCTATTTGTAATATAGCTATAAGTATGAATGCATCTACAAGCCATTTGCACATGGACATTCTATCTCTGAAAAACATTTAAATTAACCTTACTGATACAGACAGAGAATTCTTAATTATAAATAAGAAGTAATTCTTTTTTTTTTTCATACCAAAATGAGTGTGCATTTCATTCCTTCCTTTAATGGAATGTGATAAGAGTAAACTTCATGTTTTTCTCTCACCTCCCTTCTTTTTCCCTCCACTAAAGTCTTTTGCTTGCCTCTTTTATGAGAGATAATTTGCCCCATTCCAGTTCTCCCTTTCTCCTCCCAATATATTTCTCTCTCACCACTTAATTTCATTTTTTAAAGATATGATCCCATCTTATTCAATTCACTCTGTGCTCTCTACCTCTGTGTGTGTGTGCATGTAATCCCACCCACTACCCAGATACTGAAAAATTTCAAGAGTTACAAATATTTTCTTTCCATGTAGGAATGTACACAGTTCAACGTTAGTAAGTCCCTTATGACTTCTCTTTGCTGTTTACCTTTTCATGCTTCTCTTCATTCTTGTGTTTGAAAATCAAATTTTCTTTTCAGCTCTGGTCTTTTCATCAAGAATGCTTGAAAGTCCCCAATTTCATTGAAGACCATTTTTTCCCCTGAAGTATTATACTCAGTTTTGCTGGGTAGGTGATTCTTGGTTTTAGTCCTAGTTCCTTTGGCTTCTGGAATATCATATTCCATGCCCTTCGATCCCTTAATGTAGAAGCTGCTAGATCTTGTGTTATCCTGATTGTATTTCCACAATACTTGAATTGTTTCTTTCTAGCTGATTGCAATATTTTCTCCTTGACCTGGGAACTCTGGAATTTGGCCACAATGTTCCTAGGAGTTTCTCTTTTTGGATCTCTTTCAGGAGGTGATCAGTGGATTCTTTCAATATTTATTTTGCCTCCTGGTTCTAGAATATCAGGGCAGTTTTCCTTGATAATTTCATGAAAGATGATGTCTAGGCTCTTTTTTTTGATCATGGCTTTCAGGTAGTACCATAATTTTTAAATTGTCTCTCCTGGATCTATTTTCCAGGTCAGTTGCTTTTCCAGTGAGATATTTCACATTATCTTCCATTTTTTCATTCTTTTGGTTTTGTTTTGTGATTTCTTGGTTTCTCATAAAGTCATTAGCCTCTGTCTGTTCCATTCTAATTTTGAAAGAACTATTTTCTTCAGTGAGCTTTTGAACCTCCTTTTCCATTTGGCTAATTCTGCTTTTGAAAGCATTCTTCTCCTCATTGGCTTTTTGAACCTCTTTTGCCAATTGAGTTAGCCTATTTTTCAAGGTGTTATTTTCTTCAGCATTTTTTTGGGTCTCCTTTAGCAAGGTGTGGACCTGCTTTTCATGCTTTTCTTGCATGTCTCTCATTTCTCTTCCCAGTTTTTCCTCCACCTCTCTAACTTGATTTTCAAAATCCTTTTTTGAGCTCTTCCATGGCCTGAGCCCATGGTATATTTATTTTGGATGTGTGGGATACAGAAGCCTTGACTTCTGTGTCTTTCCCTGATGGTAAGCATTGTTCTTATTCATCAGAAAGGAAGGGAGGAAATATCTGTTCACCAAGAAAGTAACCTTCTGTGGTCTTATTTTTTTTCCCTTTTCTGGGCATTTTCCCAGCCAGTGACTTGTCTTCTGAGTTTTCTTTCCACCCTCACCTCGCCTCCAGATCCACCCAGCCAGGGCTTGGGGTCTGAGATTCAAATGCAGCTCCCCAGCCTCAAAGAGAGCAAACAAATGGTTTTAGAACTGAATCAAATGAATCTTTATCCATTTCCCACCCCACTGACCTCACACCACTGGAGAGAGCAATCCTTCTTACCTTGAGATGTCTGTCTTCATCCAAGAGACCAAACAATTGACTATACTATTTTTAAAAAACAACATTTCATTAACACTATATGAAGGGAATAATTTTGGGTGGGGGCAGGGCTGCTATTCAGTGTGAGATTAAGTTCAGGTGCTTGGGTGGGGGCAGGGCTGCCACTCAGGGCTCAGTTCCCTCAGGGGGTTTATGCAGAGACCTTCAACAATGGATCCAGGCTCCTGCCTGCTTGGGGAGCCTCGGTCCACTGCTGCCCCGCCACTGCCTCCTGAGGGGGCCTGAGCCACGGGGACACCCCACTCCCCTATTGACCACCCAAAAAGACTCTCTCACCAACCCCCACCACCTGTGGGTGGAGGGACCCACGGGGCCACCAGAGATTCTGTCCCTGAAGCCTGCTCAGATCTGCTCCTTACGGTGCCATGCAGCCAAGGCAGGGCTGGGCTCCACTCTGGGTCTGGTGCTCCACGACCTTTCGCGTCAGGTTTTCAGGTTCCTCTGGAACAGAAATCTCCTCCACTCCATTGTTTTGTGGCTTCTGATGCTCCAGAATTTGTTGGGAGTTCTTCTTTATAGATATTTTATGAGCTGTGGGTTCAGAGCTACCATATGTGTCTTTCTACTCAGCCATCTTGGCTCCTCCCCATAAGAAGTAATTCTTGACAAAGAATGCCATATATGTATGAAGATGAATGAATATTAAGTTTGCAATTTAAAGAACATATTATCTACACAGAGTTTTTGAATGCTAGAGATATAATAAAAATAAGAAGAAAATATATATCATATATAATAAAAATATGGCAAACACATTTTGTAAACTCAAATTGTTGGCAATTAGCATGGCATAAAATGTGATAAAAAATTATTCCCTTCATATAGTGTTAATGAAATGTTGTTTTTTAAAAATAGTATAGTCAATTGTTTGGTCTCTTGGATGAAGACAGACATCTCAAGGTAAGAAGGATTGCTCTCTCCAGTGGTGTGAGGTCAGTGGGGTGGGAAATGGATAAAGATTCATTTGATTCAGTTCTAAAACCATTTGTTTGCTCTCTTTGCAAAAGCATGGGGAAAGGGAAAGCATTGTAGATTTGTCACAAAATTTGTCAAAGGAAGAAAAGTGTCCTGGTAGTCAGATACCTAATGAGAAATGACAAAAATTATCAGACATTGAGAGAGGGAGATTATTATAGCTTGTTGCTTCAGAATGGTATAGTGAGTTTTGGGAGATTGGGGAGAGGGGATGTTGTTAACTGACAGAGACCACAGCAGCACTAAAAGAATTACTAGCAGATCTCAGAACCCAAGCCCATGTTTTGGATTGTGCTGCTCTGCCAGGCTGGAGACTAGTGGGGGAGAAGATATTGAATGAGTACATTAGAGATTAGCCTTCTCCATTATTAAATTCACTGTCTTTGTGTGTTAACTCCTAAAAAGTTCTTGGCACTTAGACCATGGAGGCAGCTGCAATTACTTTACCTCTTGTGCATAATTATTTTGGAGAGATTTGAGAGGTTACTAGGATGGGAAAGAGTATCTAGTCTTCCATCTTGGTGATCACATGACCCAGAAATCCCATCAAAACTTGATGGGATAAGATCCATGGTTCTTGAAAAACATATGCTGTTCAAAAGTAGCAGGATCAGTAAAACTGAGCTGGAGTAATGTTACAAATTAAGAGAAGCACATGAGATTTTTAAAAAGACATATATTAAAAAGAAATTCAGGACCCAGAATTAGAAAGCATAGCATACAGAATTTAAGCAAAGGTGAGAAGTAGAAATGGAAGAATATAGACATCAAAATATAGTATGAACTCCCTGGTCAGAAGAGGAAATAGATGTGGTATTCAGGGAAAACAGATCTCAAGCCTGGCAAAGAAAATTCTATGCAAGTGTTGTAATTCGGGGAGGCTGTGGAGGGTTGGAAGGGTCAATGTACATAATTGGCCGCTAGGTGGCACTGCAAACTACTAACATGGTCCCTTAAACACAGAAATATAGTATCCAAATCCAGAAGCCATTTCAGAGGCATTTTAATCCAACCCATTCAATGTGGATATAAGGAAACTGAGTGCTATGGAGGTTAAGGATCATGTTCAAGATCACAGAGAAAGTAAATGTCCTATCCAGAACCAGGTTCAATCTCTGCTATCCCTGGCAATTATGTATTCTACTGGGATGAGCAAAAGTGCCAAGCCCCACATCTCTTGAAAAGCAGATATGATTTATATTATTGAAACTCTATCTGTATCTTGGAAACTACGTCCAATCACTAGCCTTAGCTGTGTGAATAGTGCAAATTTGGTTAATCAGAATTAATTTTCAATCACTTTTTCAAGAGATTTTTTATTGAGCTTTCGTTTTATCACCTGCATTTCCCTCATGTCACTTTTCCTCCTTACTAGAGAGTCATTCCCTATAATAAAGATGTTCTTTAAAAAAATAGAAAAAGAGGAAAATCAGCAAACCAAAACAATATATTAAAGAATCTGACATTATATGCAATATTCAATGAGGGAGAGGTATTTTCTCATATCTCTTCTTTGGGATCAAATTTATTCTTTTATTTTTCCAAGATTAATTTTAGATAGTTTTGTGGTTGTAGTTCTTTCCATTTACATAATTGTAATCACCGTATGTATTATTTTCTTGGCTCTTCTTATATCACTTTTCATATAGATCACACATATCACAGTTCATATAAATCATTCCAGGTTTCTTTATATTCTTCATTGCTTGGAAAACAGTAATAATCCATTACATTAATGTGCCACAATTTTGTTTTACCATTCCCCAAATGATGGGGAATCTACTTTGTTTCCAGTTCTTTGCTATTACAAAAAGTACTGCTGATATTTCAGTATGTATGGAGCCTTTCACTTTGTCAATGACCTTTTAGTATATATACCCTAGCGGTACAGCTAGGTGATGCCATAGTACTTAGAGTGCCAGGCTTGGAAGTCAGGAAAACTCATCTTCCCAAGTTTAAATCTGGCCTCAGACACTTACTAACTCTGTGACCCTGGGCAAGTTACTTAACTTTATTTGCCTTAGTTTTCTCATCTGTAAGATGAGGTGGAGAAGGAAATGGCAAACCACCAAGGAAGCACCAAATGGGGTCAAGAGAAGTTGGACGTGACCAAATGACTGAAAAACAAGTGAAATCTTTGTATCAAGGAGTTTTAACTACTTTATTTGCATATTGCTTTCCAAAATGATTGTACTAATTTATAGTAAGGCACACATGCATCTTTCCCGAATCGTTCCAACATTTTCCATCTTTTGTTATCTTTGCTAATTTCCTGGGAGTACGGTAAAAATGTAGGGATTGTTAAGATTTGCATATTTCTTATTGTTAGTGATTTGCAACATTCTTTAATATGCTTTTTAACAATTTGTAATTTCCTCTTGGTAATTGATTTTTTGTATCCTCTGACCACTTACAGAGAAAAGAATTTGGTTTATATGTATATATATGTGTAATACACATACACATGTTGGTTGTCTCCATATCTTGAATATAAGCTCAGTATCAGAGATATTTGAAATGAAGTTCTTCTCTGCTTTCAATGAACTGCCTCTTTTCTTATCCTAGGTGCACTAATTTTATTGGAAAAGCAGATTTTCAACTTCATGTAATCAAAATTATTTATTTTAACTTTTGTAGCTGCCCTATTCCTTATTTGGTTAAAATTTCATTTTCTAACCTTCCCTGTAAAAGGTATTTGATTTGTTTCTATTCTTTTCAATGGTATCATCTTTAATATTTGGACTGTGTATACATTTTGAATTTGTTGTGGAACAAGTTTATTGATCTAAGTCTAATTTCTCTTAGATGACTTTAAAGTTTTCCCAGAAATTCTGATCACATACAGAGTTTCTTCCAAGGTCATTTAGGTTTGGATTTTTGCCAGACAGGGTTATTAATATTAATTATTCTGGCTCTCCTTTGTTTAACCTGTTCCATTGGTTTATTTCTCTATATTTACTTTATATATATTTTTCTATATTTCCTTCATCAATACCCAATAATTTTGATTATTGTTCTTATTGTTCCAAGTTATCATCTGAGGTCAAAGACTGCTACCCTCCCCCAAAGAGATTTTTTTTAATGGAAAAGGACCTATTTGTCCAAAAATATTTATAGCAGGTTTTTTTCTGGCAGAGAACTGGAAATTGAGGGGATGTCCATCAATTGGGGAATGGCTAAACAAGATGTAACATATGATTGTAATGGGATACTATTGTGCTATAAGAAATGATGAGCAGAATGATTTCAGAAAAACCTAGAAAGACATATATTAATTGATGCAAGGTGAAGTGAACAGAACCGGCAGAATATTATACACAGCAACAGCAATATTGTATGATGATCAACTGTGAATGATTTAGTATTCTCAGCAATACAATGATTAAAGACAATTCCAAAAGACTCATGATGAAAAATGCTGTCCATCTCCAGAGAAAGAACTGATGGGGTCTGAATGCAGATCAAAAAATATTATTTCTCACTTCATTTTTTTCATGTTTTTTGTCTGTGTTTTCTTTTACAACATGACTAATAGAGAAATATTGTTTTGCGTGATTACGTATGTATAATCTATATCAAATCGATTACCATCCCAGGGAGAGAGAGAGGAGAAAAGAAAGGAGAGCATTTGGAACACAAAATTTTAAAAAATGAATGTTAAATATTGCTTTTACATGTAATCAGGAAAAATATTATTAAAAAAATAAAAGTGCTTTCTTCTTTCATACTTACCTTTTTTCTTTATTTCCATTGGTATTCTAGGTCTTTTGTTCTTGCAAATGATTTTTTTAAATTTCTCTGATTCTGTAAAGTCAATAATTTGACTGGCATAACATTAAATTTGTAAATTAAACTTTTATAGTAATGTAATTTTGTGATATTGGTGTCAAAGAAGAATATTCATATTAATGGTTTACTCTGTAGTTTTAGGCTTATATGTGTATGCAATATTTTTCATTGGTTTGTCATTAATCATTTCTAAACTACTTCTAGCTTAGAAAGAGAGACGCCCAAACTAGGATCTTCCCCCATTATCTATGATGTGATTCTCTGCCTGAAAAAGATTTGAATCAAATTTGTAGGCATCTTGAACATGAAAACGTATATCTTAAAATACAGTCTGTGTTAATTTTCAAGAACAGTTGAGTATTCAAGTTCTCTGGATCAGTCCTCTTACTCTTGGATGACACAGAGATGTCCTCTGTCCTAGAGATATCTTAATTCTTTATCAGCAAAGAATGGTAGTCTTAGATTTTAGGGTCACATAGTAAGTGTGTGAGGCTGGATTTGAAATCTTAGAGTGGAGTCTTCCTGATTCCAGGCCTGGCAGTGTATCCACTGAAACACCTAGCTGCCATGTACACTATATACACATCAGTTTTAGATACTAAGAAAATGTACTTTTTCAAACACCAATGCATGTCATGTGATCTAAAAACAAATCCCTTTTATGCCACAAAAGGTAAAAAATGTAAAGATATTTGTTCTTCCACTGAATTGTCTCTGACTCTTCATGACCCCATGTACCATAGCACATGGTATGTGCCCTTCCATCCTTCTCTCTCTCTTGAAGGCTGTCCAAGTTCATGCTTGTTGCTCAAGACACTCTGTATCTGCTTCATCCTTTACCATTCCATTCTGCTTTTGCCTTCAATCTTTCCCAATATCAGGATCTTTTCCAATGAGTCCTGTCTTCTTATCATGTATGCAAAGCATTTAAACTTCATTTCAGTATTTGCCCTTCCAGAGAAAGAACTGATATTGATTGAATACAGACTGAAGCATGCTACTTAGTACTTTAATTTTTTCTTTTATTTGAACCTTCTTATACAAAGCGACTACCATGGAAATATTTTACATTTATACATTTACATGTACAACCTATATCTGATTGCTTACCATCTCAGTCAGAGGAGAGAGAAGAAGGAGGAGGAGGAGGAGGAGGAGAAGGAGAAGGAGGAGAAGGAGAAGGAGAAGGAGGAGGAGAAGGAGAAGAAGGAGAAGAAGAAGAAGGAGGAGAAGGAGAAGGAGAAGGAGAAGAAGGAGAAGAAGGAGAAGGAGGAGGAGAAGGAGAAGGAGAAGGAAGAGGAGAAGGAGAAGAAGGAGAAGAAGAAGGAGGAGGAGAAGGAGAAGAAGGAGAAGAAGAAGAAGGAGGAGAAGGAGAAGGAGAAGGAGAAGAAGGAGAAGAAGGAGAAGGAGGAGGAGAAGGAGAAGGAGAAGGAAGAGGAGAAGGAGAAGAAGGAGAAGAAGAAGGAGGAGGAGAAGGAGAAGAAGGAGAAGAAGAAGAAGGAGGAGAAGGAGAAGGAGAAGGAGAAGGAGAAGGAGAAGGAGGAGGAGGAGGAGAAGAAGGAGGAGAAGGAGAAGGAGAAGAAGGAGAAGGAGAAGGAGAAGGAGAAGGAGGAGGAGAAGGAGAAGGAGAATGAGAAGAAGGAGGAGAAGGAGAAGGAGGAGGAGAAGAAGGAGAATGAGAAGAAGGAGGAGAAGGAGAAGGAGAAGAAGGAGAAGGAGAAGGAGAAGGAGGAGGAGAAGGAGAAGGAGAAGGAGAAGGAGAAGGAGAAGGAGGAGGAGGAGGAGAAGAAGGAGGAGAAGGAGAAGGAGGAGGAGAAGGAGAAGGAGAAGGAGGAGGAGAAGGAGAAGAAGGAGAATGAGAAGAAGGAGGAGAAGGAGAAGGAGAAGGAGAAGAAGGAGAAGGAGAAGGAGAAGGAGGAGGAGAAGGAGAAGGAGAAGGAGAAGGAGAAGGAGAAGGAGGAGGAGGAGGAGAAGAAGGAGGAGAAGGAGAAGGAGAAGAAGGAGAAGGAGAAGGAGAAGGAGGAGGAGAAGGAGAAGGAGAAGGAGAATGAGAAGAAGGAGGAGAAGGAGAAGAAGGAGAAGAAGGAGAAGAAGGAGAAGGAGAAGAAGGAGAAGAAGGAGAAGGAGAAGGAGAAAAAGGAGAAGGAGAAGGAGAAGGAGAAGAAAGCAGAGTGTAGGGGAGACAATTTGAAACTCAAAACTTTAAATAAAAATGCTTTTAAAAGTTTTAAAAATTATCCATTTTATTCCCATGATCCTATCTCCTGTTTGGTCATAGACTCCTCCCTTACCTATAGATTTGACACGTAAAAGTTTCCATGCTCCTCTAGTTTTCTTATGATATGGCCCTTTATGTCCAAATCATGTAACGATTTTAATTTTGTCTTGAAGTACAGTGTGAGATGTTGGTCTATACTTAGTTTCTGCCACTGCTTTCCAGTTTTTCCAGCAATTTTTGTCAAATGGTGCGTTCTTTTCCCAAAAGCTTTCATCTATTGGTTTATCAAATAGTAGTTTGCTATAGACATTTACAACTGTGTGTCATGTACTTAATCTATTTGTCTAATCTACCATTTTATTTCTCAGTCATTGCCAGATTGATTTGATGAATACCACTTTTTAATATAGTTTGAAATTTTATACTGCTAGACTGCCTTTCTTTGCATTTTAATTGATTCCTTTTATATTCTTGATCTTTTGTGCTTTCAGTTGATTTTATTACTATTTTTTCTAGCTCTATAAAATAATTCTTTGATAGTTTGATTGGTATGGTACTGAATAAATAAATTAATTTAGGTAGAACCATCATTTTTATTACATTAGCTTGGCCTACCCATGAGCAATTAACATTTCTCCAATTGCTTTAGATCTGTCTTTATTTGTATGAAGTGTTTTGTAATTGTGTTTATATAGATCCAGGGTTTGTCTTGAAAGGTAGACTCCCAAATATTTTATATTGTTTGCAGTTATTTTAAATGGAATTTTTCTTTCTATCTCTTCCTACTGGACTTTGTTGGTAATACATAGAAATGTTGATGACTTATGTGGGTTTATTTTATATCTTGTGACTTTGTTAAAGTTATTAATTTTCTAACTAGTTTTTTAGTTTATTCTCTAAGGTTCTCTAAGTATACCATCATATTGTCTGCAAAGAGATAACTTTGTTTACTCATTGCCCAACCTAATTTCTTCAATTTCTTTTTCTTGTACTAGCATTGCTAGTACAATACCGAATAATAATGGTGATAAAGGACATTCTTGCTTAATCACTGATTTTATTGGGAAGGTGTCTAGCTTATGCCCACTACAGATAATGGTTGAGGAAAGATCCACTGATTCCTATGCTTTCTCGTGTTAAGAATGAATTATATTTTATCCAAAAAAAATTTCTTCATCCATTGAGATAATCATATGATTTTTTGTTGTTTATGTTATTGATATGGTCAATTATACTGATGGTTGCTATTTAGTCATTTTAGTAATCTTCCACTCTTCATGACTCTATTTGGAGTTTTCTTGGGCAAGATATCAGAGTAGTTTGCCATTTCCTTCTCTAGTTCATTTAACAGATGAGGAAACTGAAGCAAACAGGGTTAAGTGACTTGCCTAAGGGTCACACAGCTAGTAAAAAGTCTGAGGCCAGATGTGAACTCAGAAAGAGAGTCTTCCTGACCTCAGACCAGACATTCTATCCTCTGCACCACCTAGGTGATAATTATCCTAATGTTGAACTAGCCCTGCACTCCTGATTAAAAAAAAAAAATCCCACCTGATCTTTGGAATACATTGCTGTTTTGTAAAATTTTTGCATTAATAATCTTTAGGGAAATTGGTCTTTGTTTTTATTCTACCTGGTTTAGGTATCAAACTCATATTTGTGTTATAAAAGGAATTTGGTAGGACTCCTTCTTTGCCTATTTTTACAAATAATTTTTATGGTACGAGAATTAATTGTTCTTTTAATGTTTACTATAATTCATTTGCAAATCCATCTAATCCTGAGAATTTTTTTTATTAGGGAGCTCATTAATGCCTCATTCAGTTTCTTTTTCTAGGATAGGATCATTTGTGTTTGCTATTTCCTCCTATGTTAATCTGAGAAATTTATGTTTTTTATAAATATTCATCCATTGTACTTAGATTGTCAGATTTATTGGAGTATAATTGGGCAAAATAGTACCTAATTATTGCTTTAATTTAATCTTCATTGGTGGTGCATGAACCCTTTTGATTTTTGATACTGGTAATTTCTTTGGTTTTTTCTTTCTTTTAAAAAATTAAATTAACTGGGGGTAGAGCCAAGATGGCGGAGTAGAAAGACACACATATGCAGGCTCTCCCCACACAGCCCAGAAAATGACTGTAGAGAAGGACTCTCAACAAATTCTGGAGCAGCAGAAGTGGAGAACAACATAGTGGAGGAGATTTCCAGCCTAGGGTGACCTGAAAGGCCCGTGGGAAACGTCTGTTGCACGAGATGCAGAGTGGAGCCCAGCCCAGCCTTGTCCATGTGGCATGGCTCTGGGAGGAGGATACTTCAGGGGCAGAATTTCCAGTCACAGAATTCCCAACTGCAGTAACAGCAGGTTCACAGATCCCTCAACCCACAAGCACCAAAGGTCAGTGACAGGGTTTTTTCAGCTGGCCAGGAAGAGAAAAGGGCCTTCCCATAGCTCTGGCCTCAGGCAGTGGCTGCAGAAGCCACACTGGGCAGGCAGCAGTCCCCACAGCAGCCCGCATCCATTGTTGGATCGTAAAACCCCTGGGGGCACTAAGCAGCCCATTTTTACCTCTGCCCTGTGTAGAGGCCCTGAGGGAGCTGATTTATCTCACACTGAATGGTGGCCCTGCCTCCACAGCTTAACTGAATCTCAGCCCCTCAGTGCTGGCTTGGTGGAACTGAAGGCCATGTGGCTGTGGAGAGGAAACTCTGCTAAGAAGTGTACATGCTTCATTGTGCCACCTAAGAGGAACTGAGATCTTGCAGATTCCCAGAGTATATCCTGCTCTTGACAAAGGACCCAAAAGTCAAGTAACTGGTTGGGAAAATGCCCAAAACAGGGAAAAAAAATAAGACTATAGAAGGTTACTTTCTTGGTGAACAGATATCTCCTCCCATTCTTTCAGATGAGGAAGAACAAGGCTTACCATCAGGGAAAGACACAGAAGTCAAGGCTTCTGTATCCCAAACATCCAAAATAAATATTCAATGGCCTCAGGCCATGGAAGAGCTCAAAAAGGATTTTGAAAATCAAATAAGAGAGGTGGAGGAAAAACTGGGAAGAGAAATGAGAGAGATGCAAGAAAAGCATGAAAAGCAGGTCAACACCTTGCTAAAGGAGACCCAAAAAAATGCTGAAGAAAATAACTTGAAAAATAGTCTAACTCAATTGGCAAAAGAGGTTCAAAAAGCCAGTGAGGAGAAGAATGCTTTCAAAAGCAGAATTAGCCAAATAGAAAAGGAGGTTCAAAAGCTCACTGAAGAAAATAGTTCTTTCAAAATTAGAATGGAACAGATGGAGGCTAATGACTTTATGAGAAACCAAGAAATCACAAAACAAAACCAAAAGAATGAAAAAATGGAAGATAATGTGAAATATCTCATTGGAAAAACAACTGACCTGGAAAATAGATCCAGGAGAGACAATTTAAAAATTATGGGACTACCTGTAAGCCATGATCAAAAAAAAGAGCCTAGACATCATCTTTCATGAAATTATCAAGGAAAACTGCCCTGAGATTCTAGAACCAGAGGGCAAAATAAGTATTCAAGGAATCCACCAATCACCACCTGAAAGAAATCCAAAAAGAGAAATTCCTAGGAACATTGTGGCCAAATTCCAGAGTTGCCAGGTAGAGGAGAAAATATTGCAAGCAGCTAGAAAGAAACAATTCAAGCATTGTGGAAATACAATCAGGATAACACAAGATCTAGCACCCTCTACATTAAGGGATCGAAGGGCGTGGAATAGGATATTCCACAAGTCAAAGGAACTAGGACTAAAACCAAGAATCACCTACCCAGAAAAACTGAGTGTAATACTTCAGGGGAAAAAATGGTCTTTCAATGAAATTGGGGACTTTCAAGCATTCTTGATGAAAAGACCAGAGCTGAAAAGAAAATTTGACTTTCAAACACAAGAATCAAGAGAAGCATGAAAAGGTAAACAGCAAAGAGCAATCATAAGGAACTTACTAAAGTTGAACTGTTTACATTCCTACATAGAAAGACAATATTGTCTTGAAACTTTTTTAAGTATCTAGGTAGTTGGTGGGATTATACACACACACACACACAGACACACACACACACAAAGAGACAGAGAGCACAGGATGAACTGAAGAGGATGGGATCACCTCTTTAAAAAATGAAATTAAGGGGTGAGAGAGAAATACATTGGGAGAAGAAAGGGAGAAATGGAATGGGGCAAATTATCTCTCATAAAAGAGGCAAATAAAAGACTTTTCAGTGGAGAGAAAAAGCAGGGAGGTGAGAGAAAAAACATGAAGCTTACTCTCATCACATTCAACTAAAGGAAGGAATAAAAGGCACACTCATTTTGGTATGAAAACCTATCTTATAATATAGGAAAGTGGGGGAGAAGGGGACAAGCAGGGTGGGGGGAATGATGGAAGGGAGGGCATTGGGAGGAGGGAGCAATTAGAAGTCAGCACTCTTGGGGAGAGACAGGGTCAAAAGAGAGAGCAAAATAAATGGGGGGCAGAATAGGATTGAGGGAAATATAGTTAGTTTTACACAACATAACTATTATGGAAGTCATTTGCAAAACTACACATATAGAGCCTATGTTGAATTGCTTGCCTTCCCAAAGGGGATGGGTAGGGAGGGAGGAAGGAAGAGAAGTTGGAACTCAAAGTTTTAGGAACAACTATTGAGTATTGTTCTTGCATACAACTAGGAAATGAGAAATACAGATAATGGGGTATAGAAAGTTATTTATCCCTACAGGACAAAAAAGAAGATGGGGATAAGGGAAGGGAGGGACGTTAGAAGGACAGGTAGATTGGTGACAGGGGTAATTAGAATCCTTGGCGTTTTGTGGTGAGAGAGGGGACAAATACGGGGAAAATTTGGAACCCAAAATTTTGTGGAAATGAATGTTGAAAACATAAATAAATAAATTTAAATTTTTAAAAAATTGAATTAACCGATGATTTTTCTATTTTATTGGTTTTTTCATAAAACCAGCTCCTAGTTAAATAGTTTTTTTTTTTAACTTTCAATTTTATTACTCTCTCATTTGATTTTCAGTATTTCCACTTGGGCATTTAATTGGAGATTTTTAACATATTTTCATGCCCAATTCATTGATCTGTTTTTTCTGATTTATTGTTCTTTGCCTTTAGAGTTATAAAACTTCCCCTAAGTACTACCTTGACTGCATCCCACAAATATTGGTATATTATTTCATTGCTGTCATTCTCTTTAATGAAATTATTTTTTCTTTAATTTGTTCTTTGACCCATTCATTCTTTAGGGTCAATTTATTTAGTTTCCAATTAATTTTTAATCTGTTTTCACAGCCCTTTATTGAATGCTACTGTTATTACATTATGGCCCAAAAAGGATGCATTTAATATTTCTGCTTTTTGGCATTTGTTTAGGAGTTTTTATGTTCTAAAACAAAGTCAATTTTTGTGAAGGTGTCATATACAGCTGAGAAAAAGGTATACTGCTTTCTATTCCCATTCAATTTTCCCCAGAGGTATGTCATAGCTAACTTTTCTAAAATGCTCTTCATCTTCTCAACTTCTTGCTTATTTAGTTTATGGTTAGATTTACTTAGTTCTGAGAGGGTAAAGTTGCGGTCCCACACTGGTGTAGTTTTACTTTGTTTTCTCCTACCGTAACTCATTTACCTTTTCTTTTAAGATTTTGGATGCTATGCCATTTGGCACATATATGTTCAGTACTTATATTATTTCATGGTCTATGATGCCTTTTTGTTTTTTTAGCAAGATGTGGTTTCCCTGCTTATCACTTTAATTAGGTCTATTGTTACTTTTGCTTTTTCTGAGATCGTGATTGCTGCTCTGCTCTTTTTTTTTTTTAACATCAGGTGAAGTAAGCACAATAGATTCTCTTTCAGTCCCTTATTTTTACTCTGTGTGTATTTTCTGTTTTAAATGTGTTTCTTGTAAACATATTGTTAGATTCTGGTTTCTATTCCATTCTGCTACCTGGTTCCATTTTATAGGCAAGTTCATCTTATTCCCATTCACAATTATGATTACTAACTGTATTTCCCTCCATTCTATTTTTTCCTGCTTATCCTTTTATCTCTTTTTTTTTTAACTCTGTCCCTCCTCAAAAGTCTGTTTTACTTCTGACCACTGTCTGCCTTAATCCCTTCTGTTACCCTCTATTCTCTTATCCCCTTCTCCTCCTCCTTCCTTGTTGGGTAAGATCTATTTCTATACTCAACTGAGTGTACATGTCCTTCCCTCTTTGAACCAATTCCAATGAGAATGATGTTCAAGTAGTGCTCACCTCCTCTTCCTCCCCATCCCTCACTTTAAAGGTTCTTTCTTGTATGCATCTTTTAAGTGTGGTACTCTTCCTTGTTCTACCTCTCTCTTCCCCCCTTCTCCCAGTGCATCCCTCTTTCTCACCCTTTCTTTATTCTTTTTGAGGACATCATATTATAGTCAACTCACCCTCATGCTGTCTTTCTGTGTATATTCTTTCTAACTGCTCTAATAATGATAAAGTTCTTAGAAGTTACATGTATCATCTTTTCATACAGGAATGTAAACAGTTTGCATATACTAAGTCCCTATGATTCCTTTTTCATGTTTACATTTTTATGCTTCTATTAAGTCTCATGTTTGCATGGCCAGTTTTCTATTCAGCCCTGTTATTTTCATCAGGAAAGATTAAAAGTCCTCTATTTCATTAAATATCAAATTTTTCCCTTGAAGGACTACACTCAATTTTTCTGGGTAGTTATTCTTGGTTGTAATCCTAGCTCCTTTATCTTCCAGAATATTATATTTTAAGTCCTCTACTTCTTTAATGTGAAAGTTTGCTAAATCTTGTATGGTACGGATTCTGGATTCATGTGACATTTGAATGATTTCTTTTGGGATGCTTGCAATATTTTGTCCTTAACCTGGGAGTTCTGGAATTTGGCAATAATATCCCTAGAAGCTTTCATTTTGTTTTCTCTTTCAAGAGGTAATTGTTTGGAGGATTCTTTCAATTTCTATTTTGCTCACTGGATCTAAAATACTGGGTCACTTTCCTGTATAATTTCTTGAAATATGATATCTTGACTCTTTTTCTGATCAAGTAGATTAATAATTCTTAAATTATTTCTCCTCAATCTATTTCCCAGGTCAGTTGTTTTTCCAATGAGAAAATTCTCATTTTCTTCTATTTTTTCACTTCTTTTGATTTTGAGTATTTCTTGACATCTCATAGAGTCTTTAAGCTTTCACTTGCCCCTGTTCTAATTTCTAAGGAATCATTTTCTTCAGCAAGCTTTAACATTTCTTTTTTCTATCTGACCAATTCTATTTTTTAAGGAGTTCTTGTCTTCAGTACATTTCTGCACCTCTTTTATTATTAAGTCAATTCTGTTTTTGAGATTTTCTTGAGTATTTTTTCAACCTCTTTTGTCAAGCTGTTAATTCTCTTTTCATAATTTTCTTGCACCACTCTTATTTCTCTTCCCATTTTAATCCCATACCATCCTTATCTCTTTAATTCTTCCAGAAATTCTTGTTGGGAATTGAATCCAATTAGCATTTTTCTTTGAGTCTTTGCTTATAGCTGTTTCCACATTTTTGTTTTCTTCTGAGCTTATGTCTTGATCTTCTCTGCCATCAAAGTATCTTTTTGTGGTTAAGTTCTTTCTTGTTATTTGCTCATTTTCCCAGTCTATTTCTTGACTTTGTACTTTATGTTAAAGATGGACTCTTCTCACCTGGTGATGAGGAAGTACTATCCCAAGTGTCAGGCTTTTTTGTGCTGCTGTTTTCAGAGTTAATTCTGGAGGTCTTCAAATTTTTGGTGATTGTAAGGTGGTGTGATCCTAGGAGAGGTATGGTTACTGTTTTCTTGTTCTGTGATCTAGTCATTAACCAGAAAAGAGCCCCAGTTCCCTGTAACTTCAAGTACTAGTGCTCCTCTTGGCTTCAGAACTGCAACCAGGGCCCTTGTTCCCTGTGACCAAACATCAGCTCTCCTCTCCACCTGGAAACTGCAACCCAGAAATGTGTATGGGCAATAGATCAATCTGTCAATCAGCACTGGCTGTACCCAGTGTCAGCAAAGAGTCCCCTGTAATCCCTTTCTGACCAGTTGTCTGACTCCCTTACCATCTCTGGGCCAAGAGTTCCTGAAGCTGCTACTGCAGTCACTGTTGTTGTTGCCATGTATGGGCTCCAGACAGTTCTCCACTCCAGCATCACAGATTTCTCTTGTTGATCTCTTAAGTTTTCTCAGGGCAGAAAAATTTCTCACCCTGACCTTTTCTTGGCTCTACCACTAGTTTTATTGATGATTCTTTAAAATAGTCAAAAGTAAAAGAAGGTAGTTGGACTAGGTCTCCTTTTAAGTCTCTTGCTACTCTGACATTCTAGGCTTCTATGCTTTCCTTCTGATATTTATTTGATATCATCAGCATGAACTGAGAAAATGGGAGCATCAGAAAAGCACAGAATTTTAGAATTGTAGTAAACCTCAGAAGCCCATACCTGACACAAGATCCCGTCTACCCAACAAGTGTTTATCTTCTTTCCTTAAAGATTCAAAATTAAGGTGAGCTCATTATCGTAGGAGTAAACCTGGTCCACTTTAGGATAGCACTAACTGTTTAAATATTTTCAACTTACTTCAAGTGTAACTTTGCTTCTCTACAGTTTCTATTCAAGGTTCCTAGTTCTGTCCCCTGGGGATAAATAGGACAAGGGGAATGCTACGTTTTCTAATAAAAAATGATTTATTTGTTTTTAGTTTTCAGCATTCACGTTTATAAGATTTTGAGTTCTAAAGTTTCCACTTCTCTCCCCTGTCCCCTCTCCAAATGGCATGCAATTTGAAATAGGCTATACATTTCCAATCATATTAAACATATTTCCACATTAGTTATGTTGTGAAAGAAGAATCAGAGCTACAATATTCCTAGGAGTTTTCCTTTTGGGATCCCTTTCGGGAACTGATTGGTGAATTCTTTCCATTTCTATTTTACCCTCTGGTTCTAGAACATCAGGACAGTTTTCCTTGATAATTTCATGAAAGATGATGTCTAGACTCTTTTTTATCATGGTTTTCAGGTAGACCAATAATTTTTAAATGATCTCTTTTGGATCTATTTTTCAGGTCAGTTGCTTTTCCAATGAAGTATTTCACATTTTCTTCTATTTTTTCATTTTTTTGGTTTTGTTTTGTAATTTCTTGGTTTCACATAAAGTCATTAGCTTCCATCTGCTCCATTCTAATTTTTAAAGAACTATTTTCTTCAGTAAGCTTTTGAACAACCTTTTCCATTTGGCTAATTCTGCCATTTAAAGCATTCTTCTCCTCATTGGCTTTTTAGACCTCTCTTGCCATTTGGGTTAGTCTATTTTTAAAGGTGTTATTTTCTTCAGCATTTTTTGGGTCTCCTTTAACAAGCTGTTGACTCACTTTTTGTGATTTTCTTGCATCACTCTCATTTCTCTTCCCAATTTTTCCTCCACTTCTCTTACATGATTTTCAAAATCCTTTTTGAGCTCTTCCATGACCTGAGACCACTGCATATTGTTTTTGGAGATTTTGGATATAGAAGCCTTGATTTTTATGTCATCTCATGGCATACTTTGTTTTTCCTCATCTGAAAGGATGGAAGAAAATACCTTTTCACCCAGAAAGTAACCCTCTATAATCTTATTTTTTTCTCTCTTTTGGACATTTTCCCAGCCAGTTACTTGACTGTTGAGTCCCTTGTGAAGTGGAGAATATACTACCCTAGGGTTCAGAGGTTTTGTGCAACTGTTCTCTGAGATATCTCTAGGGACCTGTCAGTTCTCAGGTCTCTGTGCCAAGGTGGCACAATCAAGGGAGAAGAGTTTATTCCTCTCCTGCCTTGCACTCTGGTGTGTGAGCAACCACAAGCTCTCATTTCTGCCTTGGAACTGTGAGTAGGATTTTTTCTCCACAGCTGCCTCACCAGCATTCTTCCTCACCACAGGACCACCATTCAGGACTGAAGTGATCAGCTGTTTGATTCCCCCAGGGTCTTTAGACTGCGGGCTCCAAGAGTGGATGCTGCTACCACAGTGGCTGCCACCACCCTGGGGCTGGGCCATGCTCCCCTCTCACCCAGGTGAAAGAGCTTTCTTATTGACCTTTGAAGCTGTCTTTTGCATTTGTTGGTTGAGAAATTTGGGAACTGCAGCTGCTACTTGTGATTCTGCACCCTGAAGCTTGCTCCAGTCCTGTCAATGCTGGATGGCCCAGGCTGTGCTGTGTTCCACTCCGAGCCAGGTGTGATTGCCCCTTCTTATTGACCTTCCAGGCTGTCTTGGGCTTGAGTATACATATTCCCTTTGGAAATAGTTCCAAATTGCTCCCCAGAATGATTAGATCAGTTCCCAACTTCACTAGCAATGCATTAGTGTTCTAGTTTTCCCAAACCTTCTCCAACATTTGTCATTTTCCTGTTTTGTCATGTTAGCCAATCTGATAGGTGTGAGGTGATTTAAAGTATTTTTATACAGCTATAGATAGCATTAATTTCCTTATCTGAAAACTGCCTGTTCATATCCTTTGACCATTTATTAATTGGGGAATGACTTGCAATAAATTTGACTCAATTCTCCATATATTTTATAAATGAGTTCTTTATCAGAGACACTGCCTATCAGAGACATCAGCTTTCTGCCTTCTAATCTTGGTTGCATTGGCTTTGTTTGTACAAAACCTTTTAAATTTAATGTAATCAAAATCATCCATTTTGCATTTCATAATGTTCTTTGTCTTTTGTTTTGTCATAAATTCTTTCCTTCTCCATAGATCTGACAGATAAACTATTCCTTCCTCTCCTAATTTGCTTATAATATCACCTTTTATGTCTAATTTGTGTTCTCATTTTGACCTTTCCTTGCATTTCTTTTCAATAATAGGATATACTACTTTCACATGATAGTCCTTCAGTACTTGAAGCAGGTAGGTGGTGCAGTGAATGGAATGATGGACCTGGAGTCAGGAAGACTTGAGTTCAAATCCAGCCTCAGACCTTACAAGTAATGTGACCCTGGGCAAATCACTCAACCTCAATTTTCTTATCTATAAAATGAGGAGGTTGCATTCCTTAGAACTGTAACTCCATGGTCTTATGGATCTCCTACATCTCTTTAAATCTCTTCTTGGGACAAAATATTTCTAGTTCCCTCCATAGATCCTCATATGGAATGAACTAAAGGACCTTTATCATCCTGGTGTTGTATGTTATGCTTTGAAAAATTTCTAGCTTTTATTAACTTTTGTATTTCCTTCCAAGAATATCAGTTCATTTCTTGTCAGTCACCAGTTTTCCACATTTGGTCAGAAACAGTTTTTATCTTCAGTTAAGAAGGTCCTAAGAGATTTTTACTCAATCCACATAAAATATTGGATCAAAAGTTTAGTCAAAAAAATGATTTTTAGTTCATATTATAGTTTGAATCACTAAATATTCAAAATATTACTTTCCCATGATCTATCCTTAGGAAGGCCTATATATATTTTGACTTGCCTCAATTATTATAGAATCATAAACTTTGAGAATTGGTAGCAGGAATGTGCTGGAACCCACTTTTACTGGCTCACAAGAGCTGATTGTTAAATTTTCAGCATGAGCATTTACACCATGGAAATAGATAAAAAATTAAGAGTTTGATATATTATTTGTTTCTTAGTCTATCCCTTTATCCCATATATGCCTTTATTCAAGTCATTTATAAAAATGTTAATAGTACAGGACCAAAGAGATACCCAGGGCATTCCTGAGTTACTTAGTCTTAGTCTTAAGAAAGTAATAGAGAAAATACTAATAAATCAAATTAAAATTAATTGCGTTATGCATACTTAAAAAATAACTTTAGAGACCTTATTAAATAGTTACCAACAACTTTATTAGAAAGGGGCTGAGTTGTTATCTAGTCTAGTACAATCCATATCCAAAAGGAATTCACCCTATTACATATCTGACAAATGGTCAGTCAGCCTCTGCTTAAAGACCTCTAATGAGGGAGCACATTGTCTCTCAGAATAACCTATTACACTTTTAGGTAGCTCTAATATCTAAAAAGTTTTTCTTGATATGAAGCCTAAATTTTCTTCTTTGCAAACTCTACCTATTTTTCCTGGTTTTGTCCTTGAGAAATAAACAAAACTCACCTAATTCCCTTTTCACCTACATGACAGACCTCCAAATTCTTGAAAATACCTGTTGTGTCCTTCTGGAGTTTTCCCTTCTCAGGTTTTTATTTTTTTATTTTTTTTATGGCATGAATTCAAAGCTCTTTACCAACTTGGTTGCTTTCCTCTGGATGTTCTCCTCATCCTTCTTAAACTGTGGCACCAGGAACTGAAAAAAAAATACTCCAGATGTCATCTGATGAATTCAGGGTACAGAGAAACAATTGTCTTCTTATTATGGAAGCTCTGCTTCTCTTAAAGCAACCCAAGGTCTTGGATTTTTTTCTGACTGATGTTCAAATTGAGATAGGAGTCTACCAAAACCCCAAAATTCTTTTCAGACAAATTGCAATCTAGTCATGGCATTTTGTAAGGTTGATTTTTTTGAATCTGAAAGCATTTATTCCAACTGGATTTTATCTAATTAAAGTCAGTCCAACGTGTTAACACGTTCAAGACATTTTTAGTTTCTGTCATGTAGACTGCTAGTTTTGTGTCATATGTAAATTTGATGAACATGCCATCTAAACCTTTATTCAAGTCATTTGTAAAACTGTCAAATAGCACAGCACCAAACACAGATAACCCAGGGCATTCCACTTGAGACCTCTTTTTAAATTGACATTGAACCATTAATGAAATACCCTTTTAGTTCACTGACCATTCCATTGGTTACAATTTAATAAACATTCAGTCCTACTCACTGAATTTTTATCTAGTCCATGTTCCTTCCATCTTTTCTACAAGAATCGTATAAAGGATTTTGTTAAGTGCTTTGCTAGGTAAACTACAACCTCTGCATTCCTCTAACTTACCAGTTTAGTAACTCTGCTCAAAAAGGAAATCAGATTAACTTGGCAGGATCATTTCTTGGTGAAGCCATGGTCTTTATGTAACTGTGGCTTCTTTTTCTAGATGTTCAATAACCTTGATGTTCCATTCCAGAATTTTCCCAAGAATTGAAGTCATACTCACTGGTCTATGGTTTGCAGGCTCCATTCTCTTAGTTTTTTATAAAAATCAAACCAATATTCCTTTCTCCAATGTCATGAAACCTCTCCAGTGTACCTTGATCTTTCAAATATTATATATTCCCCATGTGACCTTGATAAATGGGATTAATATCTTCAGTGATGTGTTTCTCCCATATAAGTTCCTTGAGGACAGGGACTGTCTTTCTTTTTTCCCCAGTGCTTAGGACAGTGCCTGGTCCATGATAGGCACTTACCAAATACTTATTGGCTATTGACTACTATCCATCATACAAAGGTACAATAACCTATTGAACTATATGAGAGGCTCAGAGAAAGGCACCATGTTCAAGGTGGTAAAAATTAGTTTTAAAAGATATTTTTAAAGAGCTTCAGATGTGATTGGTGCTTTTTATTCTATGAAATATTTTCACCTCACATACTCTTTGCACCAAAGTCTCTCAGCATCATATCATTTCCTCAGTTCCGTAATCCCTCCCCAAACAAATGTCTGTGCTATTGGTAAACTGGATACCTTTAGTAACTCCTTCCTCTTTGTGTAGTCTCAGAAAGTATGAACTAAAGGGAGAACTCCTTGGCTTTGTGTAGTAGGAGAAGGGAAATGATGCATTGATAATATACTAATGAAAGGCTTTAAGTACTGTCTTTTCAGAGTGAACTAGAGATTTTATTCTGGATGAATTTTAAAATTCAAGCTTTTAATTTAAATGTAAATTATTACTAAGCAAGGTTTAGTTCATTTCATTAATGCTCAATGCTAAGTTTCTGATAGAATCTTTAATTTTCAAAAGGAATAATCAGATGCCATTCCAATTAAATTACAAAAAGTTATTTTACTGAGTTAGAAAAACTATAGTAAAATTTATTTGAAAGAACAAAATGTCAAGAATTTCAAAGAAACTAAGGTAAAAAACGTAAAGGAAGGAGATTAAGCAGCACCAGAGTTCAAACTATATTATAAAGTGAGAGCATTATTAAAGTATAAAACAGATAATTTTTATTATTTTAAATGTACAAATGTCTTGTATAATAAAACCAATGTAACCAAGATTAGAAGGAAAGCAGAGAATTGGGAAAAACTTATAGATAATCTCGAAGATAGGATATGACTGTGATGGAATACTGCTGTGACATCAGATGGAATATTGCTATGGTATAAGAAGTGATAAACGGGTTTATTTGGAAAAACATGGAAAGTCTTGGATCTATGAAGGTAGATGCTATACAGCTGCAGAGAAAGAAATGACAAATAGAAATATGCATAGTATGGTCTTACATATATGCATGTTTATATGTATATACACGTATGTATGCATTTAAGTGTATACATGTATATAGGTGCATAGTATGGTCTTACATATATGTATCTTGTTTGCATGTGTATATGTGTGTATATGTTTATAGATATATATGTGTATGTATTCACATTTAATTACCGCCTTCTCTAGGGTGGAATGAGGAGAGAAAAAATAAAATAAAAAGTCCACAGCAGAGTACAAAAGAAAACCTAGACAGAAGCACAGAAAAACTGGGTTGCTTTGAAAGCAATGTGTAGGATTTATTGCGTAGGTTTTTGTAAAATGAAAATTTATTGTTTTATATTGAATCCTCTCATGTTCTGCTACGTACATGGGAATGGTTTTTTTTCGTTTCGTATTTAAATTTAAAATAAATAACAATAAAATAAAATAAAAGAATAATCAGAGAAATGAAACAGGATTTGGGAACTATCCAGTTTGAGAAGTATTAATTGTAAAGGAGAAGTATACTCTGTTAAGCTCTTTTGTAGAGCCATGCAGTCTGAAAGAGAAGTAAGACAGGTAGCAATAGGGAAACTTAGGGAACTTGAGGATGAAGACAGAGCTCTTGGTAACTTTGAAGAGCTTTACCAATGTGAGGCAACAGTAGTATTTAGAGAAAAATTTAATAGCCGATTTGAGTGGATGTAAAAAGGGAGGTGGAAAGATCCTAATGACTAATTTTCCTACTTTAGAATTCTGCTGATGGTTAATGCTATGTCTAGGACAGGACAGCAAACTCTTATCTCAAGCCCTTCTTGCCCCTTTACATAAATCTTTGTTCCTACAGTGAGATCCAGCACCCAGATTAGAACTCAGAGCAATTTTCCAACTAGATCGTTAACACTAGGCAATTCTGTACTGAAGGGAAAAGTTCCTTCACTGTTTGAAACTATTGAGTTCTAAACAAATCAGGCCACTAGATGGCAGAGCTAGACCTAGAGTCAGACTGCAATTCCTGTCCTGCCTCAGGCACTTGCTAATAGCGTGAATTTAGATATGTGACTTAACCAATGCCTGCCTCAGTTTCCTGATTTGCAAAATGGGCACAATAAGATCATCTAATTCCCGTGGTTATTGTGAGGATACAAGTGCTTTGCAAACCTTAAAGTGCTAGATAAATATGAGTTATTATTTTGGAGCAGATCTGGGGTACTTTTTGAACAGGGTATTCTAGGCATCTTGAGGAATTCTGGAATCTTAGGGAGAGATGTGTCCTAAGGCTTAGAAATGGAGAGGACCTCAGAAATGCTTAATTCAAAGCCATTATTTTACCCATGAGGAAACTGAAACCCAGAGAAATAAAGTCACTTACTTGCTAGAGTCAGCCTCCAAAAAGTCTAAGTCCAGGTTTTCTCCCATTGTTTTACTATCCATTGAAGCAACTTGAGGCTAGTCATAGGATGGGGGAGAATAGTGGGTATATTTTCTTGATATTTGCCTACCTGTGAATAAGCTGGGGGTACTAAAATTACTAGACTTTCTGCTCCAAAATTTCTTACATTCTGTGTAAGTGTAGGGTTTGTTTTTAAGTCCAGAAAAAAGAAGCAATATTCCTTAAAAACAATGTGTGTCACTATCCTGAGACTCTGAAGAGCCAGATAAGAAAATTAGTTGTATATTAACTTCTAGATATCTGTCAATGAACAGGGAATAACTTTGGAAATTAACGATAGCTTACAATTGATTAGAGGAAAGCATTAATTTTTATATGGTTTCATTTTGTGACAGCAAAGGTCATATACATGCATTTTTATTGACTGGAGGCTGATTTCAAATGTCTGGCCTTGACCAGATGAAACCAGATTAGGTGAGTTCCCTCTGTCTTTAGTTAGTTCTCTGCCAGCAGTATTACATTCTTGCCATGCTTCATTATTTTTTTGTTGTGTTTTAAATTCCGTGCTTTTTAAAAGTTAGTATCACTCCAAAGAAACTTACAAAGCTCATAGTTCTTAAAGTGCATACTTCAATGAGTGTTAGAGACATTTCAGTGGCTGTTGGTGTGGGGAAGTTAAGCACTTCAAGAACCATTCAAGCCCACAGTGAAACAAGATCAGATATACTGAAAAACAAAGGAAAAGGTAGTTGAAAACAGCACTGGGAACTGAACAACCATCGTTGATCAGGCAGAAAAACGGTCTAAGTATTCTTCAAAAAATAATCAAAGGCTTTCAGAGGGATGTGGGGGCTGGAGACATTATGACTGATTTCTCTAGAATATGCCATATACTTCTTAGAGTTGGAAGAACATTAAGAAGTTTTAAAGTTGAAAGAAAAACAACAACAACCAAACCGCTAGCTGTAATTGTGCAATAGATAAAGCAGTAGACTGGCAGTAAGGACACAGTGTCTTACACTTATAATGTAACCCTGAGTAAGTCACTAAACCTCCATTTGCCTCAATTTCCTCATCTATAGAATGAAAATAATAATATCTACCTCCTTAAGTTGTTATAATGATTAAATAAGATATTTGTAAAGTGCTTTCAAACTGTGAAGTACTGTAGCTATTATTAACCATTGCTATGAAGAAAATTGTTTATCATTGGTTGGTTGATTGTTGTCCTTCATCTTCGAAGAGGACCAAAACGACATCACCATGATAAAGTGAAATTTCAGTGTCTTCGACTGTGGCTGATCAGACCAATGTGAGCTTGGAATGCTCTACCACAGGTTGAGCACAGATAGTTTGTGTGAATATTTGGGGTGGTTATTCCAAATTTGCACATCCTGCATTTGCTTTGTGCTGTCTCAATGCTGCTTTTCTCAAAGAGCACAGCACCCTTTCTGATGTGGGCACTCCATGCTGAGTGGGCCTTTTCCAGTTTCTCCCATGTGGCATTGTCAAATCCAAAGTTCTTGAGAGAGACCTTGAGAGTGTCCTTGTATCATTTCTTCTGGCCACCATGTGATTGCCTGCCCCATGTCAGCTCTCCATAAAATAGTCTTTTTGGCAAGCATCCACTTTGCATTCGAACAACATGGTCAGCCCATCAGAGTTGCACCCTCTGAAGCATAGTTTGAATACTTTGCAGTTTAGCTCTAGCAAGGACTTCAACATCTGGTACCTTATCCTGCCAGAATCTTTCTAAGACAGTTCAAATGGAAGCTATTCAGTTTCTTGGCATGGCACTGACAGACTGTCCATGTTTCACAGGCATACAACAGTGAGGTCAGCACAAGGGCTCTGTAGACCTTCAGTTTAGTAGTCAGTCTAATACCTCCTCTCTGAAACTTTTCTTCAGAGCCTCCCAAACACTGAGCTATCTCTGGCAATGTGTGCATCAATCTCATTGTCAATGTGTACACCCCTGGAAAGTACTTTACCAAGGTAAGTGAACTTATCCAGAGCATTCAAAACTTCTCCATTTGCTGAAACCGATGGTTTCACATATGGATGGTGTGGTGGTGGCTGATGGAGCGTATATGTTTTCTTGGTGTTAATTATTAGGCCAAAATTAGCACAAGCAGCAGGGAATTGATTCATACCTTGTTCCATCTCAGCTTCAGAGGCTGCATTGAGTTCACAATTATCTGCCAACAGAATATCATGCACCAACACTCCCTCTACTTTGGTCTTGCCTTGTAGTCTTTTCAAATTGAAGAACTTGCCATCAGTATGGTAGTTGACCTTGACATGTTCATCCTCATTGAAAGCATTTGACAACATGGCTGAAAACATCACTCTAAAAAACATGGGAGCAAGCACACAGCCCTGTTTCACTCCATTGGTGACTGAGAAGGCATGAGAGTATTGTCCATTATCCAGAATCCAGGCAAATATTATGCTAAAATCATTTTCACAAAAAATAAAAATAAGTTTATAAGATCTGAACATACTAGAAAATACCATTCAAAAAATGTTTGGAAGATATTTTTAACTTCTAGCAGGCTAGCAATGTTTGTATTACTTGAGGAAATTAGGAACACTTTAAAATATTGGTAAACTAAGAAGCAGAATTATTCCAAAAAATAAATTTCCAAATGGAGATTGAATATTGTATTGTCAAAGAACTGGAAACTAAGAAGGTACCCATTAATTGGGAAATGGCTGAACAAGTTATACGGTATATGAATATGATAGAATAGTATTGTGCCATAAGAAATAATGAAGGCAGTGGTCTCAGTAAAACCTAGGAAGTCCTGGATTAAACTGATATAAAATGAAATAAACTGAACCACAAGAATGAGATAGGTGCCACAGTAGATAGAGCAGGGTGACCAAAATTCAGATCCTACCCCAAACACTCAGTAGCTGTGTGATCCTGGGCAAGTCACTTAGTCTTTATCTGCCTCAATTTCCTCATCTATAAAATGGAGATTTTACCTCCTAGAATTGCTGTGAACATCATGTGATGCACTTAGCACAATAGCTAGTATAGAGATTTTAGCTATCATCATCAAGATTATTAAATAACCATAATGAAGTTGTAAGTACATCTTTTAAAGACTTTGATCAATGCTGTAACCAATTAGAATTCCAGAGGACTGATGACAAAGCTTGCTACCTCCCTCCTGACAGGAAGATAAGATATTCAGAATGAGACACATATCTTGGGACATGGCCAGCATGGGTATTTGCTTTGCTTGATAATGCATATTTATCATAAGGGTTTTGTTTTCCTTTTTTGCCCTAATCTGAGGTGTGTGTATGTATGTGTGGAAATGTGAGGGAGATAAAATAGTTTTTTCATTAAAAATTGATTTCACTTTTTAAAGCTCTTATCAATTCACTGTCAAATTGTGATTTCAGAGGCCTGGTGGTGACAGTAAGAAGGTAGCAGGCTATAGGTGCAAATTGAGAAATACATTTTCTTTTTTTCTGCTTTTGCATTACCTTCTTTTCTGAGTATTTTCCTCCCCACTGCTTTACCCAGAGAGCCATATCTTATTTTCCAAAAAATATAAAATAAAAAATAAGGAAGACACAAAACAGTTCAGTAAAATTAATGAACCCATCAATGAAGCCTGAGAATATATTCAATGTTGTACATCCAGTCACTCTAAGACTGCAAAGAAAGGAGAAACATACATAGTCATCTCTCTTTTTGGTATCAGACTTGGTCACTGTAATTACAATGTTCTGCTTTGTTCTTCTGATAATAGTTCTTTCCATTTGTATTATTGTTGTTGCGTATTTTCATTTCCTGTTTTTGCTTCACTTTACATCAGTTCAAGTAATTCTTTCCATGCATTCCTACAGTCTTTATATTCATCTTTTTTTTATGACTAGGAATATAATCCATCTCATTCATATGCCACAATTTGTTTTATATATTATGTAAACATATACATACATACACAAACTCCCTTAAGGTCAAAGATTTTTTTAAAAAGGTTCGATATACATCAAAATATTCACAGTAGCACTTTTTGTGGTAACAAAGAACTAGAAACGAAGAAGATGCCCACCATTTGGGGAATGGTCCAACAAATTGTGGCATATGAATGAGATGGAATATTTTCCTAGTCATAAAAAAAGGTGAATATGAAGACTGTAGGAATGCACCTAAAGAATTACTTGAACTGACGTAAAGTGAAGCAGAAACAGGAAATGTGCCAGGCATTTTGCTAGGTGATGGGTATCTAAAAGCAAAACATGAAACAATCCCTATTCACAAGGAGTTTATATTCTGTAATTGGAGGCGATATGTACAATATATGGGTAGAGATAGATTAAGCTACAAAATAAGTACAAAGTAGTTAAATATAATATAATCAGGGAAGGTGTTAACACTTGGAAAGATCAGACAAGATGTATAGAAAATGATACTTGAGCTGAGTTAAAAAAAAGTGAGGGATATTATGAGTCTTCAACTCATAGAGTTGAGGAGGGAGTGCATTATATGTGGTATGGCTAGTGCAAAGACATAGAGTTTGGAGTGCCACATGTACGGAACACAGAGAAAACCAATTTGGCTGAACAGTATAACTGATCCTAGAGGCAGTGGAGGGACATGGGAGCTTATTGAGTAAGAAATGATATAGATCAATCAAAGGAAAATAACTTTTGCAGCTATATGGAGAAAGTATTACAGTTGAAGAAGACTAAAGCTAGAAACCATTGGTAGGTCTATCTTTCCATTGACCCCACGTTAGCTATTTTTACTTGTTATCTTTGCTAATTGGTGGGATGTAAAACAATTTAAATAATTTTTAATCTTAAAATCATTTTTTTTGAATTGCACTTTTTTTTTTACAACTAGGGATTGTAATTTACAATTAGACTTAAGGATAATCTTTCATGTTGTGGTTTGCAATTCTTTCAAGAATCATTTGTGTGGTAAAGCAAGCAGAACCAGGAAAACATTGTATATGGTATCAGCAACATTGTGTGATGATCAACTATGAATGACTCAGCTCTTCTCAGCAACACAATCATCCAAGACCAGTACAAAGGATTCCCGAAAGAAAATGCTATCTACATCCAGATAAATAATTGATAGACTCTGAATGCAGATCGAAGCATATTTTTTTCACTTGCTTTTCTTTCAAATATATGTTTCTTATCTGTTTCTTCTTTCACAAATAATTTTTTACAAGGTAGCACATGTATAAGCTGTATCAACCTGCCTACCATTTTTAGAAGAGGCGAGGAGAGGGAGGAAAGGAGAAAAAATTGAAACTCAAAATCTTGTAAGAATGAATGCTAAAAATTTTCTTGACATTTAAATGGGAAAAAATAAAACACTATTTAAAAAAAAAGAATCAATTGTATGGGCAGAGACAATAGAATAAAAATAGCACTTTTACCTAAACTAATCTACTTATTTAATGGCATTCCAATTAAATTACCAAAAAAATTACTTTGAGCTAGAAAAAGCAAGAAAATTCATTTGGAAGAGCAACCAGAAAAGAATATCAAAGAAATTAACGAAAATAAATGCAAAGGAAAGAGGTTTAGCAATACCAGATCTTAAACTATATTATGACAATAATTAATTAGTCCTGGCTAAGAAACAGAATCACTGTTCCAGTGGATCACGGGAACAGAGTGAATATATAATACACAGTAATAAATGATTATAATAACCTTGTGTTTGACAAATGTAAAGATTTAAGCTTTGGGCATAAGAATTCATTATTTGGTTGAAATTATTATAAAAATTGGAAAGCACTCTAACAGAAATTGGGAATAAATCATTATCTTACATCATTGACCAAGATAAGATCAAAATGCATGCAAGATCTAGATTTAAAAGGAGATATAAATGAATTAGAAAAACACGTAATATATCTATCAGACTTACAGATAAGAGAAGAATTTATGAATAAATAAGAAATAGAGAGCATTGTGCTGTGTAAAATAGATAACTGTGGTTACATGAAATTAAAAGGAAGGTGTACAAATAAAACCAATGTAGCCAAGATTTTAAAAAAGCAAAAATTTAGGAATGATCTTTATACAAAGCTTCTCAAATAAAGGACTCATCTCAAATATGTAGAGAAATTTATGAGAATATAAGTCACATCCCAATTGATAAAAGAATGTCTGTCCTTATTTATTATGAGGAAGAGATCTATTGGGGTGGGAGAAGGAGTCATTGAAAACTGTCAGTAATGCATTTGTGTTTTTAATGGATATTAATAAAGGATTTAGGGAGAGAGAACGTTTTTGAAGGGGGAAGTGTATGATTTGGGGCAGGTAGAGGAAAGAGTGAGCACAGATTGAGGAGCCAGAAGAGATTTGGATTGCTTTGCCCATCTTGTTCCTCAAGATTCACCCCCTTTGCCTGAGACTTGACCTTCTTCTAGACAATCTGCATGACTCATGACCCCTCCCTATAGTTTCAAAGGCATTTCTCAGTAGCATCAGGTTGGGGTTTCAGTTCTAAAGACATCTCCCATGATCTCAGCTATGGTGCCAACCACAGGTATCAGGTCAAGACACCCTTCCCTCCCTGTTCTCTCTTCCTTTTCTCTGACTATGGTGGGTTGGGCAGCAATTCTCTGTACTTTTCTGTCCCTTAACCATCTACCTCAGACTTCAGAATCTAAATGACTTTGCCCCAGAACAGCCACTGGTAAGTCCTGTAGCACAGAGGATCACAAAGCAAAGGTATATCTATCTAAATTTTGGGAAACTATTCATAAGAGTCAATGGCATTTCTTTAATGCTAATTCTCATTTCCATAGTGCTTTAAAGTTTACAAAGTAGCTTCCTCACTATCACAACGTGACGTACATATTTTTATATACATTTCACAAATGAAGAAACCAAGACTCCATGAAGGAAAATGACTTGTTGAGCATCACACAGCTAGGAAGTGATGACTTGACTTGACTGCCTTGAACATAGATGGTTGGCTCTCAGTCCACGATCTTTTCCATTCAATCAAATTGACTTTAGAAGAAGGGGGAGCAACTTTTCTCTTCCTGGAGAACAAGACCTAAGTAAGGAATGAAGGGATGAGTTGAGGAATTGCTGCTTTATCAGCAGCATGTCTGGGAGTCCACTCAGGAAGCTCCTTTTCTCCTGTTCTCTTTGCTCCTTCCTCCTTCAGTAGGGAAAGATGTCTGAGTTTTCCATGACGATTGGGTTGGGATCATGTCTCTGAAAGACAGAGGCTGCCTCTTGGATCTCCAGCTGGCTCATTGGCTGTCCATCCTTCCCCCTGACTGACATATCCTAGAGGGAGGGGAATCCAAGATGGAAACTACTTCAATTTAACAAAGAAACTGGGAAAGTCCCAGACAAGGCTAGACAGAGGCATAAAGGACCAAATAGAACCAGATGGGGCCTCATAGCATCAGCCACAAAGGTCCGTAAATTAGGTATTTCTCTCATGTGATGTGCCATCTTCTATCTCCATTCTAGCAACATATGTCCTCTTCGCTTCCTCCTCTTAGAATTCTAAGCCTCAAAGCTGAACTTGTGTGCCATGTACTCCAAGAAGCCCAACTTTAGTTGGTGCCCTCTCTCACCTTAAATTATCTCATATTTCCTTATCTATTTGGAGACAATTCAAAACTCTAAGTTTCAGAGAAGGTAGTATTGGTAGAGAGTTTTCTCATGAGTGTTCTCTATATTGATGAAATTGCAGGTCCAGTTTCTAGCCATATTTTCAGGTTACATCCTCCTGTAGAACATCTCCTTTTTGAGAATAGGAACTGTGTTCAGTTTTTAAACTTTGCACCTCTAGCAACTAACACAGTGCCTGGAACACAGTAGCACTTTAATAAATACATGTTGAATTAAGTTGAATAAAGAATCAGACAAGGCCACAAAGGACCAGACAGGGTCATCTTGCACCATACAGGGGTTGGAGGCCCAGCCCAAGTCACTCAGAGTCTCATACGGTCAGAAAAAGTCATGCAGGGGCACATACAGTGAGCAAGGGATAACTGAAGACTTGCTAATAGCTATGATTAACTATGAATCACTTGAATAAACTAAGCATTTCTGTCTTTTTATAGAGACCTTTATTCATTTTCCCCCAAATTTCTCAATGAATTTCTTAAAGGCAGAAGGATTTGCTGGCACTGTCCCAGGGGAAAGGAGAATATTTTCCTTGGCGTATGGCTAGGGGTGGAGGTGGAGATGGCATGAGGAAAGACTTGGGATAAAGTAGAAAGAAAGGAGGAAAGCTTCTGAGAAAGAACATCTTTGGCCTTTAACATATGAAAATGTTTTGGGAAACATTCAGGAGTTACCAAACTCCATACTTGCTCTACTTGCACACTAATGATGTCTTTGGTAAAGATGCTCAGAGTGGTAATTTAGTTCACTTTCTTCGGGAGGAGTTGCCACAGCTGGGTCCTTGTGGAGCACATGGAGCTCCAATGAGCCACATGACAAAGGAGGTAGCTGCCTATGAGAGCTTTGTGAGATGCTCCCAAATATCTTCCCCAAATGTCAGGCCTGCCCCAGTATGGGAAAGCCCATTCATTGGCTACTAAAGTTTGAGCCAAGGCATAGACCACAAAGAGATACAATATATATGGGTACATTAATTCACAGTTCATAAAGTCCCTTCACAAATAATGTCATTGAATCCACACTACAGCCTATGGAAAATGGTTTACTAAAAAGCTCTGCTGTTCGTTCATGTGTTCAAAGAAACTGCATTTTGGTGTCTGTGTAACAGTTTGGAAAAACAGCATGACAGTGAGAAGATTGTTGTGTTTGGAGTCAGTAAGACCTAGGTTCAAATACCTTCCCTGACACAGTTTAGCTGCACTATCATAGAGAAATTCACTTTAACCTGTCTGAGTTTCAGTTTCCTTATCCATACAATGGGAATGATACCCATAGGGCTGTCTGAGTCTCAGTTTCCTTATCCATACAATGGGAATGATACTCATAGGACTGACCTCAAAGAGCTGTTGTGTGCCTCAAATGACATCATGAACATAAAATACTATGAAAAACTAATACTTCTACATAAATATTAGTTACTATTAATTGTCCAATGTTGTATTTAATTTTGTAAGTACATTATCCAAACACAGTATGAGGTAGTTGAGTCCCTGGGTAAAGTCATTTAGCTTTTTGATGCTCCAAGGGATTCTCTAAGATAACAAGTTGTCAGACGTTCTGATCTACATTAGTAGGAGTTTCTGAATCAGGAATTCCTTGCAATAATAAACCATAAACCCAGTCTTCCTCCCTTGCAAATGTAAGTTAATTATCTACATAGATAACTAGATGCAGGTTGGTAAACTTATGAGAGTGCTAACCTTGGAGCACAGAAAGTTGAGTTCAAATTCCCTTTCTAGCCTTCACTTAACAGAGATCCCAGGCAAGTCATTTGACACCTACATACCAATTCCCAGGCACTTATCTATTAAGGTATATACTTTGTTATGCTAAGGAAATCACAGATCTTTACAGGTTAGCATGTTATTTTTAATAACAAATCTGTACTAATTATAATTGCTTTGATTATTAAAGATCAATGTGTCGGGTGCCAAAATGGATTGAGGTCCCCTCTAAAAAAAGTTTTAGGTACTGTGGGGATATAGATAAAGTAGGATAAAGCAAGTAGGATTCTGGGGCCAGCTATTGTGGCTCCCAAGAGCCAACTGGGGAACCGATTGTTAAATTTTCAATGTAAGCACTTGTACCTGGGAGATGAGCAAACACTAAAATTAGGGTTTGATTTATTATTTTGTTGATTGTCTAGACTTAAGAAAGTGATAGATAAAATGTAAATAATTCAAATTAAACTTTAAAGCTATTCAGCGTGTACATTTTTGTCAGAGAACTGGTTGTTTAGCATTTACAAGTACACTCTTAGATAAACCCACCATGTTTGCATGCCTCAGGAGATTCTTATATATGCATACCCATATATGTGAAACCATGTGGCATTTAATTAATAATGTTTAATCAACTGATAATTGCATTTTGTACTATAATAATAGTGCATATTTCCACTTTAAAATTTACACATCTCTTTCCTCACAAAACCCTTGTAAGATAGAGTGCAAACCTTGTTTTTCCATTTTAAAGATGAAAAAGCAGGATTAGAGTACTTATGTAACTGATCAAGGTCACATGACTCCGAAGTGCTACCTCTCACCTCAGTGGAGACAGTTGTCAGCTCTATGAGTTGATATTGTTGGATACCTATAGTCTTATAATTGTAAGTGTTGGGATTGGAAGTTCAAATCCGTGTGGACGGTCTCGGGCGGGTAAAAGTGGGACTTCTAAATCTTAGAGTCTTACGAGGCCCTCCATGAATAGCGGGGATTCGAGAAGGTCAGACTGAGCTAGCTCGGCTAGCTCGGGTATTTCCGCCTCTCCCCGGGAGATACGTGATGGGTGGAGTCTCCCTGCCCTCGAGGTCGTCCCGGATCTGGGCACACTATTGTTATCTAACAGCATGGTATTTAGATGCAAACTGTGTGGCTGAAGGTTAAGTAGGATTGAGGAAGCCTGAAAGCTCTCTTAGCACGTGAGGAGCCAAGAGGACAGTAGGCTCCGCTTCTCTTCTCTTCTCTCTCCCCTCCCCCTCTCCCCGCTTGTACTTCTACTTCCAATCCCTTAAGATCTTAGCCTCCTTAGGAAATCTCCCCCTCTTCCTCCTAAGGAAGACCCCCCTGCACTTGTAACTAGACCCTGAAATAAAGCTCAACCCTTGTTCGACTCTGGAACGTCCTTTCTCTCATATGAGCATCCGGCGTGGCCAGCCGAAGACCTCGGAGGTGAGGTAAGAAGACTCGGGTAGCCCACACAGGCCTCTAGGCTTGACATGTAAGAATTAGAAATGGAAATTAATCATTGATCAATTAATCAGTAAGCATTTATTCTGTTATATGTTTTTTATATATATATATATATATATATATATATATATATATATATATATATATATATATATATATATATATATATGTAGTGTGTGGGTGTTCAAGGAGGACTAGCACCTCTGGTTGAAGGCTTGCCAAGCCAGGCTGTCCATACACCTTTGGTGTCCACTGTCACCCAATTCTCAGCTGTGGTTTCACAGTGGCTATAAACTGGTAAAGCCCTCTAGGCAGAAGAGTTAAATCAGGTTGAGGGTAATTTTCAAGCCTCAAATCTGTTGGTGAGTTAGGGGAACATCTATGCCAAGCAAGTGAAGATATCCTCCAGAAGAACAGGTGGATGAAAACAATTTTTTCCAATAGCCATGAAGGAGGCTGGATCAGGTGCATCCAGTACATCCCAGGTCATTGCCAGTCATCTTGACTTCTGTCTTGCTGCTAGATTTCTATGACTTTGGAAAAGAGAACAAGGCTGATGACTTCCTGCAACTCTGCCCCACTAAAATCCAATTCACATGCAAGTCAAGACATTATCTCACGATGTCACTGGTCCTCTTCAAAAAACAAAGGATGAACAACATATGCTAGGCACTGTATTGACTACTGGAGATAGAAAAACAAAAGTGAAACAACTCTTATCAAGAGATATTCAAATAGGAACATGTATTCCTATAAGTATCTAAAAATACATACGAGGTAATTTGAGAATGAAGGGAGGGTAGGAGTAGGTACTAGGAACTTTGAAGGCTCAGAAAGGGCTTCATGTGGTTCTTGAGCTGAAATTGAAAGGTAGCTGGAGATTTTAAGGGAAGGGAGCAAGTATTCATATGGAACCTACTATTTGCCAAGCATTGCACTAAGAACTTTACAAATATCTCATTTAATCCTCATAACAATGTTGGGAATGAGATGCCATGATTATATCCATTTTGTAGCTGAGAAAACTGAGGTAGACAAAAATCAAGTGACTTGCTCCAAGGACACACAGTTGGTAAGTGTCTGAAGCTAAATTTGAACTCAGGTATATCTTGACTTCAGGCCCAGTGTTCTATACACTATACCACTGAGCTGGGGGTGAGGAGACAGTACTTTATAGGCATAAGAGACAGATTGTGCAAAGGGGAATATGTTCAGTAGAACATGATGAACACGTTGACTAGACAATAGATTCCTCAAAATAAATAGCATAATAGGCCTGGAAAGGTGGTTTGGAGACAGCTTGTAAAGGACTTTAAATGATAAGCAAGGGTATTTGCATTGGATTGTAGTGGTAATAGGGAGTTCCAGGAGTTTATTGAGCAGAGAAGTGACCTGGTCAGATCTGTGTTTTAGGAATACTCCTCTGATTGCTGAATGGAAGATGGATTAGAAAGGGGAGAAATTTGAATAGACTATTTAAAAAGCTACAACACAGGTAAGAGCTGATGGTGATCTCAACTAAAGTGGTAGTTGTATAAGTGGAGACATGGGAACAAATATGAGATATGATGTAGAAATAGAATCAACAAGACAACTGGCAACTGATTGAATATGTGGGTAGGACCGAGACTCTATCTACTGCAACTCCCTAATTTTAATAGATGCTAAAGCCCAGAGAAGTTAAGAGATTGTAATAAGGTCACAGAAAAGGAGGTGAATTTTCAAAACTTTTGTCACTTGGACGTGGTTCATTCTACTGCAGAATTTGTCCAGAACCCTTAATTATGTAATCAGTGGTGACAAAACAAAGTCAAATACAAGCCATGTCATCATTTCTCTGATGTCATGGTCTTCTTTGAAAACAAAGGGGTTGGGACTGGAAAGACACACTTACGCAGGGTCTCCCCACACAGCCCACAAAATACCTATAGAGAGGGACTCTCAACAAATTCTGAACCAGCAGAAGTGGAGAACAACAGAGTGGAGAAGATTTCCAGCCCATGGTGACCTGAAAGACCCACGGAAACACTGGTTGCGCTGGACACAGAGCAGAGCCCTGCCCAGCCTTGGCCATGCAGTGCGGGTGTGACGAGACTCTGGGAGGAGGACACCTCGGGGGCAGAATCCCCAGTTGCAGCAGGTCCTCAGATCCCTCAACCCATAGGCGCCAAAGGTCAGTGACAGGGATTTATCAGCTGGCCAGGAAGGGAGAAGGGCTTTCCCATAGCTCCAGCAGCAGACAGCAGCCACAGAGGCTGCATAGCAGCCCATACAGACAACTCCATTGCTGGAGCATAAAAACCCCTGGGGGCATTGAAGATTTGAGTCTTGCCACAGCCCTGTGTAGAGTCCCTGGGTGAGCTGGTCTTTGTCTCACACTGAATGGCAGCCCTGCCCATCCAGCTTATCTGAAAATCAGCCCCCAGTGCTGAGTTGGCAGAACTGGTAGCCAGGTGGCTGTGGAGAGGTAACTGCTAAGATTCTGGGCACAAAAATCTCTCGCTGTGTCCAGACCAGTACATGCTTGATTGTGCCACCTTGGAGGAACTAATATCTCACAGATTCCCAGAGTATACCCTACTCTTGGACAAAGGACCCAAAAGTCAAGTAACTGGTTGGGAAAATGCCCCCAAAAGGGAAAAAATATAAGGTTACTTTCTTGGTGAACAGATATCTTCTCCCATCCTTTCAGATGAGGAAGAACAATGCTTACCATCAGAGAAAGACATAAAAGTCAAGGCTTCTGTATCCCAAACACCCAAAATAAATATTCAGTGGGCTCAGGCCATGGAAGAGCTCAAAAAGGATTTTAAAAATCAAGTAAGAGAGGTGGAGGAAAAACTGGGAAGAGGAATGAGAGAGATGCAAGAAAAGCATGAAAAGCAGGTCAACACCTTGCTAAAGGAGACCCCACAAAATGCTGAAGAAAACAGCAACTTTAAAAATAGTCTAACTCAATTGCCAAAAGAGGTTCAAAAAGCCAATGAGGAGAAGAATGCTTCAAAAAGCAGAATTAACCAAATGGAAAAGGAGGTTCAAAAGCTCACTGAAGAAAATAGTTCTTTAAAAATTAGAATGGGACAGATGGAGGCTAATGACTTTATGAGAAACCAAGAAATCACAAAACAAACCAAAAGAATGAAAAAATGGAAGATAAAGTGAAATATCTCATTGGAAAAACAACTGACCTGGAAAATAGATCCAGGAGAGACAATTTAAAAATTATGGGACTACCTGAAAGCCATGATCAAAAAAAGAGCCTAGACATCATCTTTCATGAAATTATCAAGGAAAACTGCCCTGATATTCTAGAACCAGAGGGCATAACAAATATTGAAAGAATCCACTGATCACCTCCTGAAAGAGATCCAAAAAGAGAAACTCTTAGGAACATTGTGGCCAAATTCCAGAGTTCCCAGGTCAAGGAGAAAATATTGCAAGCAACTAGAAAGAAACAATTCAAGTATTGTGGAAATATTATCAGGATAACACAAGATCTAGCAGCTTCTACATTAAGGGATCGAAGGGTGTGGAGTACCATATTCCAGAAGTCAAAGGAACTAGGACTAAAATCAAGAATCACCTACCCAGAAAAACTGAGTATAATAATTCAGGGGAAAAAAATGGTCTTTCAATGAAATAGAGGACTTTCAAGCATTCTTGATGAAAAGACCAGGGCTGAAAAGAAAATTTGACTTTCAAACACAAGAATGAAGAGAAGCATGAAAAGGTAAACAGCAAAGAGAAGTCAAAAGGGACTTACTAAAGGTGAACTGTTTACATTCTTACATGGAAAGAAAATATTTGTAATTCTTGAAACTTTTCAGTATCTGGGTAGTGGGTGGGATTACACACACCCAGATACACATGTACACACACACACAGACACACTCAGAGAGAGACAGAGAGCACAGGATGAACTGAAGAGGATGGGATCACCTCTTTAAAAAACGAAATTAAGGGGTGAGAGAGAAATATATTGGGAGAAGAAAGGGAGAAATGGAATGGGGCAAATTATCTCTCATAAAAGAGGCAAGTAAAAGACTTTTCAGTAGAGGGAAAAAGAGGGGAGGTGAGAGAAAAAACATGAAGCTTACTCTCATCACATTCGACTAAAGGAAGGAATAAAATGCACACTCATTTTGGTATGAAAACCTATCTTATAATATAGGAAAATGGGGGAGAAGGGGATAAACAGGATGAGGGGGATGATGGAAGGGAGGGCAGTGGGAGGAAGGAGCAATTTGAAGTCAACACTCTTGGGGAGGGACAGGATCAAGAGAGAGAATAGAAGCAATGGGCGGCAGAATAGGATGGAGGGAAATATAGTTAGTCTTACACAACATGACTATTATGGAAGTCATTTGCAAAACTTCACAGATATGGCCTATATTGAATTTCTTGCCTTCCCAAAGGGAACAAGGAGGGAGGGAGGGATGAAGAGAAGTTGGAACTCAAAGTTTTAGGAACAGCTGTTGAGTATTGTTCTTGCAACTAGGAAATAGGAAATACAGATAATGGGGTATAGAAAGTTATCTTACCCTACAGGACAAAAGAGAAGATGGGGACAAGGGAAGAGAGGGATGTTAGAAGGGAGAGCAGATTGGTGATAGGGGCAATTGGAATCCTTGGAATTTTGGGGTGGGGGGAGCGGTGAAATGGGGAGAAAATTTGGAACCCAAAATTTTGTGAAAATGAATGTTAAAAGTTAAATAAATAAATTTTAAAAGAAAAAAGAAAAAAAGAAAAAGAAAACAAAGGACAACCACAACCTGTGACTAGACCTAGCTGCCTGAGTGGGGATTCAGCTAGCTGGGTAAGCCAGTTCATCCTCTCCCTTCTGTTTCCCTCTCCCCTTTTCTTGGAGTTTACTGGCTAGATGTCCTTTCCTTCCTTCCTTCCTTCCTTCTTTCCTTCTTTCCTTCCTATCATCTTTACCTTATAAAAATCAAATACACTTAATGACTGGCTTAGAGTGATTATCAATAGTAACGGTTTCTCTTTCTCTTTCAGTTTAATTTAGTTATTTTTTTCTTTTCTTTTGCTCGTTAAAAAGACCATTCCCTGACTACTTCTTAAAGAGGCCTATTCATTCAATGGGTGTTATCCCACTCTAAGTGAGTACCTGAAAAGGCCTTAGCCCAAAAAGGCCAAGGTCCTCCAGTGCATCCTGGGTCATCACCAGCTATGCAGATGAATATCTGGTCACTGGATTCAAATGGCTCTGGAGGAGAAGTGAGGCTGGTGACCTTGCACAGCCCTCCCTCACTCAGAACAAAAGTCAAGTACAAGTCATCTCACCATTTCTCTGATGTCATGGTCTTCTTCAGCAATGAAGGATGAGCACAGCAACATCAACAATACCTATATTGAATAAAATTAGTACTATTCAAATTACTCTACAAATTTCATTTTGTCCCAGTTAAATTTACCAAGGGAATACATCAAAGAATTACACAAAGAAATAACAAAATTTATTTGGAAGAATAAAAGATCAAGTTTATCAAGGATTATAAGTAAAGTAGACAGGGATTGGTATTATTTTATCTGAAACTACGTCACATTGAAGCAATTATCAAAACTATTGGTACTGGATAAAAATATAGAAAATTAAGTCAGTGGAAAAAAAGCAAGAAGTAGAAACAAAAGGTCATGGCAATTTAGTGTTCATTGAACACAAAAACACAAGCTATAGGGAAAGGAATTTGTTATTTTGTAAGAACTAGGAATACTAGAAGAGAGTTTAGTGGAGGGAAAACTGGTTTGAATTAGCATCTAATATATCATCATAAATTATAAAAGGATGTGTTTAGATTTCATGCTGTTTTATGGTGGAACTGTCTCAAAAAACTCAGTCAAAACACTTCTAATCCAAATATAGGCATTTATTAGGATTGATGCCTTTCATGAAGTGGGCTAAGTTCCAAGAGGAACCAGCAACTTTAGTGAAAATTTTGATTTGGTTTTTATAGGATAAAAATGCAATTACATAACAGAAACTATGAATATTAAAAAGACAGGAGGGGTTTGTTAACGGGTTAGGTAATAGGGGAGGAGTCCCAGCCTCAGTAGAACTGTGCATGTGGTTTGCACAATGCACACAGAAAAAAGCATTTGGTGGTTAATGTATGTATGATAATGATATTATAATAAGCCTTTCTATGTCGTAAGTTCACCTAAAGGACAGTTTTTGCTAGTATATGTAGGTGTCTACTTAGGGAAAGTCCCTTCTATTGTTTTGGGGTCCATATCCTGTTCAAGCACCCTGGTGGGGCCACTTTCTGATTGACTGAGTATTGTGGTCCTGTCTGAGATTAGGTGGATGTGGTTGTGGTTGAGTGCATGAATACATCTCCTATTTCTGTGGGAAATATGAGTAATGGGTCTGGGGGTGGTAGCTAGCTAGAGGCAGTAGCCATATTGAGTCTGGGGCCTGAAGTATAGTTAAAGCCAGGTTGTGCGATTAAATTAGGACATGCTGGCTGTTCAGTGAAGCCCAGAAGGAAGTTAGAATATTGAGACTGGGAGCAGCTTTATTAGGATTTCATCAGGATAAATGATGCAAAAAATTTTAAAGTCGTAACATTTAGAGGAGAATGAAATTTCTATCTTTCACAATTGTGGATGGGGGAAATTAATAACCATTAATAGGATAGAAGAGATTATAAAAGATAGAATAACAGCTTCAATTACACAAGACATATTTTGCACAAATCCAGTTAATAGAGCTCAAATCAGAAGAGACACAGATCAAAGGAAACTTGCATTACACATGTCTGTTAAAAATCTGAAATCTAAAATTGCCAGGGAATGAAAACAAATAAGACTCATCTTCCAGTAAACAAATGGTCAAAGGATATTAATAAAATATTTTATAGAGAAATACAAACTCTCAATAACTACCAGCAAAAGTTCAGTCACTAATTATCTGAGAAATCCATGTCAAATCAAGCATGAAGTGTCACTTCAAATCCACACAGCTAGCAAAGATGCTAAAACATAGTGGCAATAATAACTGACTTTTATATAATTCTTCCATTTGCAAAGTACTTTACGTACATTATCTCATATGGTCAGATATTATTATTCCCATTTTACAGATAAGGAAATTGGAACTCTGAAAGATTAAGTGACTTGTCTGGAGTCTCCAAGGTAACATTCATTTTTGAGTGATATTAGAAAGACAGGCATGCTAATTCACTGCTGATGGAGCTTTGAACTGTCTCAAATGTTTTGGGAAACTATTTGGAATTATTTAACAAATTTCATTGGAGATAAAATCCCAAAGATGTTGCTAAAAGCAAGAAAAGACTAATATATTCAACAGTGCTAACAAGCACATTACCTATAATGACATAAAGCTAGAGAGAATAATGGGGCAGCTGGGTGGCACAGTGGATAGTGTCAGGCATAGAGTCAAAAAGACCAGAATTCAAATCTGCCTTGAGACACTTACTGGTTATGTGACCCTAGGCAAGTCACTTAACCCTGCTTGCCCCAGTTTCTTTATCTGTAAAATGAGCTGAAGAAAGAAATGGCATACCAGTTCAGTGTCTTTGCAAAGAAAACCTCAAATGGGATCCCAAGGAGTTGGATGCACCTGAATGACTAAACAACAACAGACAATAATGGCAAGATACTAAGGTGTGAAAAAATAGTATAGCCCAGCTCTCCTAAATTCTAGAAAAGATTAAAAATAGGCACTTAATGGTGATATGGAAATACAAGAGGAAACTATTATCATAAGTATAATATAGTGATTATCTTTTTCTATCTAAGTAGGCAAAGAGAGACAGCCAGAGGCTTGCAGGTACTAAGGAGTTGGTCTGGTCCAGAAGGCTCAGTTAGAAGCAAAAATCAGAACTGGAGCCTTTAGCTGTGTGACTGAGGCATGAGGCAGGGAGCTCAGAGCAATATCACTATAACCATAGAGTTGTAGAGTCTTCCATGTCATTGTTCAAGGCTGGCTCTAACAGCTAACAGAACCATGGGCAAGACTGAAGCTTGCCAGCTATACTCTGAACCAGGGTTGGGAACTTACAAAACCCAGCCAAGGAGGGTAGTGGTAAATTAAAATTTAGTTCATATCCTTCAGGGCTCACTAAGATAACTGTAGAATATATCCAGAGGGAACAATGATAAGATTCCAGATGATACAGATCAGGATCAAATAAAACCATGCCATCCTGTTTAGAACTGTGCAAAGTTTTGCCCCGATATAAAATCCCAATTCAGGAAGTAAATCTGGGGAAATCAGTTAAAAAAAAAAAAAGAAGCTACTGATGATGAAGAAATATTACATATCGAGAAATGACCAAAACATAATTCAAAAGGAGGATAACTCTACAACATCTAGAAGCAAAGCTTCAAGGAAAAACATGTCTTGATAACAAGGTCAACTTTAATTCTGGAAGGAATGTTTAATGCAAGCAATAAATTAAATGAGAGCTCTAGGGGAAAGAACTGGAAGGAGAATAAACAGATTCATATTAGAAATGCAAGAACCTTACCCAAGTAACAGAATGCTGAAAATCAGAATGAACCAAGTACGATTTAATGTTTCTTTGAGACAATAAGAAATACCAGAATAAAATCAAAAGCTTTTTTAAAAAAGAAATATAAGGAATATGAAGGAAATACATGGTATCAAAACAACTGACCTAAAAAATGGGACAAGAATTGATAATATAAAATTATCAGACTATATGAAAATCATGAAAAAAAAACCTTAGACATCACATTTCTTTCCTTTTCTTCTTTTTTTAAAGACTAGATTCCCTTATCTTACCCAGGCTTGAAGTAAAGGGACTACTCATGGGCCTTATCCACTACTGATTCTCAGAGGGGACTTAACCTGATCTATTTCCAACCTGGGCTGGTTTACCTTCATCCTTCAACAAATTGGTGGCCTACTCTTCCTTAGAACACACCATACTGATATACTAAATCACCCCACAGCAGTTCAGAACTCCCAAGCTCAAAGGAAGCAGCAGCATTAGCCTTCCTAGTAGATGGGATCAAAGGCAAGTACTACCAAACCCAGGCAAAATATCATATTTCAAGAAAAGTTATAAATATAAGCTACTGAGACCAGGGAGCAACATGAAAATAGAAAAAAATTCACCAGTAAATTCTTAAAAGAAATCCCAAAATGAAAACTCCCAGGAACATTATATTCAAAATCCAGAGATTTCGGGTCAAAGAAAAAAGTACTGTAAGCAACCAAAATGAACAAATTCAAGTAACAAATGGCCACAGTCAAGATAACACACAATTTAGCAGTTATCAAGTGAATGAAAGGAGAGCTTGGAATACAATATTCCAAAAGGCGAAAGTTAAAGGCAGACCATTTTACTTTACTATTTACTTACTAACTTAAAATTACTCACTTGGCAAAGCTGAATATAATTGTAGAGGGTGAAAGTTGAATCTTTAATGAAATAAAGGCCCTCCAATATTCCTTATGAAAAGACCAGAGCTGAGTGGGAACTTTAAAATGTAAAAAAAAAAACAGTCAAGAAAAATATAGAAAGATAAATAAATTCCAATAATCGGGACACACAAGGAGCTATACAAGAATGAAATGTTCATGTTCTAATTAGAAGAAGAAGAAACAAATCTGCCCTGAGGAACTTAAGGTCATCAACAGGGACAGAGTGAGTTAAATAATATAGAAAAGATGGGAATGATTTCATTATACTTGAATGATCTTAAGAAGAGAAAGACAAGAGAAGGAAAGAGGAATACATTAGGACAGAAATAGAGAGGAAGACAATAGACATTACTATCTCAAATAATCAGGATGCCCAAGAAGAATAGTATACAAATATTAAGAAAAGGATGAACAGGGAACAGGAATTACTGCAAGTTTACTTTCACCTAAACTAGACAAAAAAGGACTAATAGAAACAAGGATCCTTAAAACATTTGTTAAAGCACACAGAAGAAACTAGGAAGAAGGTCACAGGAAACACAGAGAAGCAGGAAAGGTTTGAAAATAACTTGTTGAATGTGTTGTATACTTAGAGGAAAAAGAAAGCTGTACAAGGCACATGGCTGCCTGTCCAATCCTCTTTTTTCTGTTCTGCTTTGTATATGAAATGCTTATCTTATTGGATATTTCTTACATTCAGAATATTAATGAAAATTGTAGAAACTTAGGAGCAAAAATTTATCCTAACGGATTGAGGAATGCCCAAATAATTAAGGTCTATGAATTGCTAGAATAATATTACATTTTAAGAAATATTAGACATGAGAAATTCATACATGAAATAATACAGAAGAAAGATAAAGAAAACAGAAGAAATAACTACATATATTGATTACAAAAATAAAATCAACATGGAAAAGCAACAAATCAGTGACTTATTTAGTACATATTTATTAAGTACCTACTATGTGCCAGGCACTACACAAAACACTAGGGATGCAAAAATAAAGCAAAATGCAGTCCTTATTTTGATGGACTTCACTATCTAATCAGGGGATAATAAGTAAATAAGTATGTAGAAATAGACTATACATAGGATAAATTGTAGGTAATCAATAAAGGGAAGTCACTAGCATTAAAGGGGATTGGATTAAAGGATTCTTGAAAAAAGTGGGATTTTAGCTGGGACTTTAAGGAAACCAGGAGGTGGAAATAAAGAAGGAAAGCATTCCAGGAATGAAGAACACTCAGTGGAAATGTCCATAGTCAGGAGAAAGAGTGAAGAATAGTATGATGGCCAACATCACTGGGCCAAAGAGTACATGGAGGTGAGTAAGAGGTAAGACAGGAAAGGTAGGAGAGGAACATGTGGTAAAGAGGTTTAAATTCCAAACAGTTGGAGGGGCAGAGCCAAGATGGTGGAGAAGAAAGACATATATATGCAGGGTCTCCCCACACAGCCCATAAAATACCTGTAGAGAGGGACTCTCAACAAATTCTGGAGCAGCAGAAGTGGAGAACAACATAATGGAGGAGATTTCCAGCCCAGGGTGACCTGAAAGGCCCACAGGAAACATCTGTTGCACCAGATGCAGAGCAGAACCCAGCCCAGCCTTGGCCACAAGGCATGGTGCACCTCTGGGAAGATATCTCAGGGGCAGAATCTCCAGTCACGGAATCCCCAGTCATAGCAGTAGTTGCGGGTTCGCAGATCCCTCAACCCACAGGTCAGTGACAGGATTTTTTCAGCTGGCCAAGAAGGGAGAAGGGTCTTCCCATAGCTCTGGCCTTAGGCAGTGGCCATTGAGTCCACATCTGGGAGGCAGCAGTTCCCATAGCAGCCCACATCCATTGTTGGATTCTAAAACCCCTGGGGGCACTGAGCAGCCCATTCTTACCTCAGCCCTATGTAGAGGCCCTGAGGGAGCAGATCTTTATCTCACACTGAATAGCAGCCCTGCCCACACCGCTTCACTAAATCTCAGCTCCCCCAGTGCTGGCTTGGTTGAACTGGAGGCCAGGTGGCTATGAAGAGGAAAATCTGCTAAGATTCTGGGCACAAAAATCTCTCCCTGCTTCCAGACCAATGTATGTGCTTGATTGTGCCACCTAGGAAGATCTGAGATCTTACAGATTCCCACAGTATACCCTGCTCTTGACAAAGGACCCAAAAGTCAAGTAACTGGTTGGGAAAATGCTCCCAAAAGGGAAAAAACATAAGACCATAGAAGGTTACTTTCTTGGTGAATAGATATCTTCTCCCATCCTTTTGGATGAGGAAGAACAATGCTTACCATCAGGGAAAGATGTAAAAGTCAAAGCTTCTGTATCCCAAACACCCAAAATAAATATTCAATGGGCTCAGGCCATGGAAGAACTCAAAAAAGATTTTGAAAATCAAGTAAGAGAGATGGAGGAAAACTTGGGAAGAGAAATGAGAGAGATGCAAGAAAAGCATGAAAAGCAGATCAACACCTTGCTAAAGGAGACCTCAAAAAATGCTGAAGAAAATAACAACCTTAAAAATAGGCTAACTCAATTGGCAAAAGAGATCCAAAAAGCCAATGAGAAGAAGAATGCTTTAAAAAGCAGAATTAACCAAATGGAAAAGGAGGTTCAAAAGCTCTCTGAAGAAAACAGGTCTTTAAAAATTAGAATGGGACAGATGGAAGGCAATGACTTTATAAGAAACCAAGAAATCACAAAACAAAACCAAAAGAATGACAAAGTGGGAGATAATGTGAAATATCTCATTGGAAAAACAACTGACCTGGAAAATAGATCCAGGAGAGACAATTTAAAAATTATGGGACTACCTGAAAGCCTTGACCAAAAAAAGAGCCTAGACATCATCTTTCATGAAATTATCAAGGAAAACTGCCCTGATATTCTAGAACCAGAGGGCATAACAAATATTGAAAGAATCCACTGATCACCTCCTGAAAGAGATCCAAAAAGAGAAACTCTTAGGAACATTGTGGCCAAATTCCAGAGTTACCAGGTCAAGGAGAAAATATTGCAAAAAGCTGGAAATAAACAATTGAAGTATTGTGGAAATACAATCAGGATAACACAAGATCTAGCAGCTTCTACATTAAGGGATCGAAGGGCGTGGAATGCCATATTCCAGAAGTCAGAGGAACTAGGACTAAAACCAAGAATCACCTACCCAGAAAAACTGAGTATAATACTTCAGGGGAAAAAATGGTCTTTCAATGAAATTGGGGACTTTCAAGCATTCTTGATGAAAAGACCAGGGCTGAAAAGAAAATTTGACTTTCAAACACAAGAATGAAGAGAAGCATGAAAAGGTAAACAGCAAAGAGAAGTCATAAGGGACTTACTAAAGTTGAACTGTTTACATTCTTACATGGAAAGACAATATTTGTAACTCTTGAAACTTTTCAGTATCTGGGTAGTGGGTGGGATTACACACACCCAGATACACATGTACACACACACACAGACACACTCAGAGAGAGACAGAGAGACAGAGAGCACAGGATGAACTGAAGAGGATGGGATCATATCTTAAAAAAAATGAAATCAAGCAGTGAGAGAGAAATATATTGGGAGGAGAAAGGGAGAAATGGAATGGGGCAAATTATCTCTCATAAAAGAGGCAAGCAAAAGACTTTTTAGTCGAGGGATAAAGAGGGGAGGTGAGAGAAAAACATGAAGTTTACTCTCATCACATTCCACTAAAGGATGGAATAAAATGCACACTCATTTTGGTATGAAATCCTATCTTACAATACAGGAAAGTGGGGGATAAGGGGATAAGCAGGGTGGGGGGGATGATGGAAGGGAGGGCATGGGGAGGAGGGAGCAATTTGAGGTCAACACTCATGGGAAGGGACAGGATCAAAAGAGAAAACAGAAGTAATGGGGGACAGGATAGGATGGAGGGAAATATAATTAGTTCTTACACAACACTACTATTATGGAAGTCATTTGCAAAACTACACATATTTGGCCTATATTGAATTGCTTGCCTTCCAAAGGGAAGGGGTGGGGAAGGAGGGAGGAAGAGAAGTTGGAACTCAAAGTTTTAGGAAAAACTGTCGAGTAATGTTCTTGCCACTAGGAAATAAGAAATACAGGTAAAGGGGTATAGGATGGAGACAAGGGCAGAGAGGGATGATAGAAGAGAGGGCAGATTGGCACACAGGGGCAATTAGAAGGCTCGGTATTTTGGGGTGGGGGAGGGGACATAAGGAGAGAAAATTTGGAACCCCAAATTTTGTGAAAATGAATGTTAAAAGTTAAATAAATAAATAAAGGGGGAAAAAAAGAGAAAGTTTATATAATAAAAAAAAAAAAGATGAGGCGGGATGGAATGGAATCACGTGCATATAGGGGAATTAGGTTTGGCAAGGAGAAAGACCACCTCTTCATGTGAGATAGCAGTGAAGGAGGAGATAGTGGCAGGGGACATCTGAATGGTGTGAGATGAGGACAGGAGGAAAAGGACTTCTCAATGAATGGCCTCAATTTTTTTCAGTGAAACATAAGGCAACGTTCTCAAAGGAGAGGGGAGGGGAACAGGGAACCACTACACATTTGAGGAAGGATGAAAAGTTTTGAAAAAGCTATCCTGGTGAGTTGGATAATGAGTTAATTATGAAGGCATAAAAGAATTGTCTTAATACAGTGAAGGCCCAGTCAAGATTATATCAATTACAGATGTAGTCAACACAAACAGTTTCATAATTTTCTCCAGCTTTATTAAACTGTGTGAGTAAAAACAAAAGCAAAGAATGGTGGGAATAATCCAGAAGTAAGACTTGGCAGGACAAGATCAGTGAAAGAATAAGAGGGCAAGGAACTTGAGAAGTGAGTAGCATAGAGCTGAACTGGTTCATCAAGGAGTCAAGATGGGGGAGAGAACAGAGTGCAGCCAGTGCAAAAGGGATGTCTTGGAAAAGAACAAAGATCAAGGCAGAAAATGATGAGGATGGAGAAAAAGGTTTAGGGTTCCAAGACAGGAGGAGAAGTAGAATGACAACACATTATGACAGAAGAAGGAAATTTCAGAGTTCACAAACATGGAAGTGGTATATTTGTGACTGATAGCAAACTCATGGTGTGACCACTTTTGTATGTAGCTGAGATGAGATGGAGGAGTAGGTCATTTGAAACGAGGAATTTGAAGAATTGTGAGATTAGGGTGTTTGAGAGAATACCAATATGTATAAGGTCAGAATCAGGAACTGGGGAGGCATTGAACTGGTTGACAAAAGAAGGGGAATGTCCTGCAGACCAGTAGATAACAGTCATCCAAATTTTGATTGGAAGGAAGGAAACGAGTATTTATTAAGCATTAACTATGTGCCAGTCACTGTTCTAAGTGCTTTAAAATATTGTATCATTTGATCCTCACAACAACCCTGTAAGGGAGGTATTACTATTATTATTATCCTTATTTTACAGTTGAGGAAACTGAGGCAGGCAAAAGTTCAGTGATTTCTCCTAAGTCATAAAGCTAGTTTAGCATCTGAGGCTGGATTTGAATTCAGATCTTCCTGACTCCAGGCTCAGTGCTCTATTCACTGCACTATTTAGATATGGATTGATTGAACCTCAAAGAAAAAGAGGTTATTGAGGGTTGATGGCAAAAAGAGAACCTGAAAGTGGCAATAGGGAGCAAGGAGCATTCCAGCTCCCCCATCTCAACCAGTCAGTTTGGGGGAATGAGAGACAGTGCAGCCAGTGCTAGAAAGGGAGTCTAGGGAGGCTATGTCATCAGGATATTGTCAGGTCTCATTGAGAGCCAGATGGAAGAATTTGAAAAGGAAAAGATTTGACTGAAAGCAAGTTTGTTACCTATGGAACAGGCACTCTAGAGATCGCAAAAGGGATGGATACCCTTATAAGGGGCATTGGCAGCAGGAGAGTTGGGATGGAGAATGGATTGAGGGAAATGGGAACTGGAAACTAGGTAGTGAGAGATAGAGAATGAGGTTTGAATGATGATAGCTGCAGCGCAGAATCATTGGAATGGGGAGGGTGTAACCAGCTGGGAGTCTGTTAATGAGTCAGGTACGTTTTCAACATCCCTAGTGGTTTGGCCTCAAGATGGAGTCCTCTCAGTGCCTTAGGCAGCTCAGATGAAGGGACCATCATCCATTGCCTTTGCCTCTACTCACATGCTGCAGAACAAAGCCACACGAAGGTATGGCATTTCTTCCCTTCCCTGCAAAGCAGAAGACTGATCAAATTAAGTATCACAGGATCATAGATATAGAATTAGATGGGCCTATAAAGGTAATCAGGTCTGAGCCTGTCATTTTTTAGGTAAGGAAATAGAAGAGAGGCTAAGTAACTTGCTTAGGGTCAATAGCTCGTAAATGACAGAAGGATTTGAATCTAGGTCTCCCTGGTTCTATGTCTAACACTCTATCCACTATACAAAACTACCTCCAGAATATATAAAAGACACCGTCCTTTCTGTTAATTAATGAATAATTGATTAATTATTTTTAAAATTGTAACTATTTATTGATCTTCAACCCATTATTGCTATTTAGTACTTCCATTCAATACAACCCTTCCTTGTGTCAAAGAAGCATGATTAAGTAAAAACATAAACCCATTTCCCTCTCTGACCAATGTGCATGCCTCATTCAAAACCTGTAGTCATCCATCTTTCTGCCAAGAAGAGGGAAGTATGCTTGAGTATTTGAAATTAAGATTGTTCACTATGTCCCTTGAATTCTGATGTCTTTCCGTGTTGTTTTCCTTTAGATTACAGTAGTCTTCATTTAAATTGAACTCCTCTTCCTTGACTGTGCATCTGTGCATAAGTCTTCCAAGTTGCTCTGATCTCAAAATTTCTCTTTTTCATTTTCTCTATTGGACTCAATCTGTAATTCTGGTGGTGTAGGAAACTCTCAGAGAGGAACTTACTCTCCCAGTTAAGGTTGGCATGTTCTCTGCAACCTATAATCTTACTTAGAGAGTTACCCAGGCACTGAGAACTAAAGTTTGCCCAAGAAAATAGCTAATTTGTAGCAGGATTGGGGTTTGCTGCCAGTTCTTCACTCTTGAAGTCAGCTCTATCTTTCTACTACTCCAGTAGTTCTCAATATTTTTTATTCCTTGAATCCCTTTCAACAGTGAAAAAAAAGCTTTATGAACTCTTAGGGTTTATCATAATGTTCTTTTAGATTGATTCATTAAGCAGATACAATAAATAAAATTATAACTTCTGCCTTACAAAAGCTCCAAATTAAATTTTACATTAGCTAATTATAATTTGAAACATAAAAGTTTGTTGTACTTGTAATTTTGAAAACAAAATATATAATTATGAAATTAATTATGAAATAATCATAAACATTTCTGGGGATATTCTGTAAGGATCAAAATAATCTAGCAAGACTTTATATGCTTACTGTTATCTGTAAGACTTCATATGACACTTCTTTATAGCTTTTTGAATATAAATAACATGTTAATGAAAACATAACTGGGAAGACTTTAACATAATATAATTACATATAAACTTAATTTCAAAGTGCGCTTTTTTTTATTTGAAGAAAAGCCTGCAATATTTGGTTTAGCATCAAAAAATTGCAGTCTTAAATTTGGTTCCATGTCAAATTTACTTCTATATTTTGATTTAAAACAAGAATAATGTGAAAATATTTGCTCATACCAATGTGTAGATGAAAATGGCAGGAGAATGTTGTAATATCTCTTACTAAGAGATGGAATTTCCTTTTCAAAAAATCCACTGAATCAATCAACAAAAATGAATAGCCAGTCAAGGTATAAACTATTTTTCTACTGACTAATAACAAATGCTATGTTAAATGCATTTAAAGTGAAATGGAATATATTGCTTTGTTTTGAACAATATTTATATATAAACTTTTATAAGGAAAAATATCTCTTCAGATGTCACTTTTCTCCTCTTTACCACTGAAACACCAGTCGTACTCTCACAGAACCTCTACTAAACAAATGAGCAGTGTTGCCCACCAGTTCATTTGAAAATCTACCAGATAGAAGATTAGCAAAATAAGAGGAAAGTAAATTTATATCAGAAAATAGCCTTAATTTTGCAAAGAGAGGAAATAAAAGGTTTCAAGACGGCTTGTTATGTGTATAACCAGTGTTCATGTTTTTTTTAAAATAGCCTGATCTTTATGTCTCAAGAGCCCAAACATTCATAACATCTTGATCATGTTTTTACATAGCTGATGAGGTTATCATTATTGTGTAACAGAGGGGAATGCCCTGTACAGAACGGAAATGATGAGTTGCTCATATGTTTGACCATCCATTGGGAATCAGTTTGCACTTAAATATTGAAACCTTGCAGTGGTTTGGAAACAATTTGGTGACAGGTGAAGAAACTTTAAGAACATGTTGAACTTACCCAGAAGTAATCAGAGTTTCATGTAATCACTGCACAGACATCAAAATTGTTGTGCTTCTGATCATGACAGTTTTGATTGCTTCCAGAAATAAACATATAATTCTTCAAATGTGCACATGCTTATTGTCATAGAGGAAAACTATATTTGTGACATAATCGTATAATTATTTACTGATTAATATGCCATTAAAATTTTATATACACATATACATATACATGCAGAAAGATGGACAGACAGACAGACAGATAGAGAGAGAGAGAGAGACAGACAGACAGACAGACAGACAGACAGACAGACAGACAGATAGATAGATAGATAGATAGATAGATAGATAGACAGACAGACAATCAGAAAAACAAAATACATCAATATGTCTAGAACTTGCAATTTCACTGGTGTGGGAACTCCTTTTGCTAAAACAGATGGTGGTTCATCTAGTATTGTAGTCTTTGGGAATTGCCTGAGGCTAATAAAAAATAAACAGCATAAACAAAAATAGCAAAATCAGATAAAAGTATAGTCAAAAAAGAGATCAGAAGGGAACACAGCACGTTACAGGCTCATACAAACCCCTTCATGTTATAGGTGAAAAAAATGATTCCTAAAGTGGTTCAGTGACTTGATCAAAGTTACACAAGTAACAAATGGAAGAGTTAAAATGTGAACCCAGATCATATGATTCCAAATCCAGAATCTCTGCACTGTTCCATGTTGATTCAGACAACGTTATGGGATTTCTAAAAGTTTGCCTATCATTTTCCTTTTATCAAAATGTAAATAGTTCAGAGTTTATGGCTTTATGGATTATTTTATTCCTCACTTTTTTATTTATTTAATTTTTCAATTTTTGTTTCTGGTTATTAATTTCATAACAAAATTATTATTAAAAAGACTTGTACAAGTTGCCACACTTCAGCAGGAATGTGACCTAATTCTAACTGTTCTCTTTGTAGGATGTGAAGACAATGGATGACTTACAGTTTCACTGGGAAAATTCTGGGCTTTTCACATTACTTAGATTTTCCACTAGATGCACACATTCTGCACGTCATGCGATGGATGCTCTTCCGGTCTGCAGAGGACTCTAATCAACCTCAGCAAATTCCTGCTTTCCGAAAATCCCTTGGAGACTGAATTTCCTACCAAAAAAATGAGGATTCAATGTATATAGACAGTCAGCATCATGTTTTCAGTGACAATTCTCTCAGAAAGATAGATAACAACCCTAGGAGTTCTAATAGTTGGAAAGAAAAGTAAGAGCCAGTTGGAAGAAACTTTGCAAGAGCCCATCCTAAAACAAATTAGGTTTTTTTAATTTTTTACTTTAAGGAGACCATTCAGACCCTTTCACTTCTGACCTATCCTCTAAGATGCTGGGCAAAAGGAGTCATCTCAAACTTTCATTTATATTTCACTAGTAAACGTTCTTTGTTGACTCAGCGATAACAGCAGAGCCATTGGGCGAGTAGTCGACCACTATCTTGATAGCATCAGTCTCATTTTCTGTGGTTATTGCAATCTAAGAATGTTCTCATGTGTCACTGGGACACAGTGAGCAAGTGTCATCTTTCCAATAAGAAAGACCTGCTCATCGCTAACCTCCTCCTGATAGTGGTAGTAGTAGTAGTAGTAGTAGTAGTAGTAGCAGTAGTAGCAGTAGTTGTGTGTGTGTGTGTGTGTGTGTGTGTGTGTGTGTGTGTGTGTGTGTGTGTGTGTGTGTGTGTGTGTGAAGGTGACTTCCAGTCGCCTTCTCTATCTTAAAATCTCTATCCAGATTATGGGTGCTGAAGCCCCTTCAGAAAGACAGGAAATCTGGCTTCCTGGAACTGGTTGCTAGAAGGCCACACCTCACCATTCCCACTTGCCCACCACACAATGAATGCTTTTAGAAATACTTTTCCTGGAAGCTTTGGCCGTGATGAGTTGAAGTTCATGTACTACTCCCCTGCCTTTAGATTCTCAGGCATTTCTGAGGCCACATATCCCATTTCCCCTGCCTCCAGGCAGCTCTACACTGAAAACATTTTCTCCAGGAAAGAGAATGAGATAGGAGAGCAGGAACCCCATGGGAAACAACACAGATGAGTAACCTGTGGGAATTAGTTCACTTTAATCCCTTTGGTGTGAGCCTTACTAGGAATCCAGTCCTTTGTTCTTCCTCTTTTCTCAGTTTTCTGTTTAGAGAGGGCCCCTTTGCTCTCTGTTGGTTCTTTAGAAGGTCCAAATCAAGACTGCAGCCTTAATTAGAAAGATGTTACTATTCATTTAAAGGAGGAACCAACCCATGGGCAGCAAGTCCAAAATTAAACCAAGTCTTTGACCAGCCAGGTCAAAACATACACACACCTACTTCAGAAGCCCTGGGGCTCACTCTTTTGGTCAAGTGGCTGGAAGTAGAGGTCTGTGGAAGCAGGAACTGTTTCTGTAAAGGTATCTGGCATGCTCTGAGTGCTCACCAAGTGTTTAGTTTTCATAATGTCATTTGAGAAATTCTGTGCACGTTTATGTCTGCTTTAAAAGAAACCAGGCTAGTCTGTGCTGCTGATAGCAGTGAATATGGTAGGAGTGAGTAAATATGATCCCAGATTTCCTCATAATCTATCAACAGTCTGGGGTTTAGGCTGGCAAGAGCACAAGGATGAGTATACAGTAGGGATTCAGTAAATTCTCACTCCAAGACTCAGGCAGATCAGTACAATAACTAACCAGAACTCTCAAGCTCCCATGCTTTGTCACAACTTACCTTCTTGCAGGCACTCAGGGGCTTTTGAAAACACAGGCACCTGTAAAGGATGGGATTGGAAGAATTATTACCTCATTCCCCAAACAAAGAAATAGGAGATTGTTTCATAGTCTGTTTCCTTTGCACTGCTCAGGAGGTCACAGTCGAGAAAAGCAATCAGACTCTGGTTCTGTAGACTCCCAGGATGGCCAGAGTTGGAGAGCTGGGGCCAAGAAATGCAGTCCTATTAGCTGTTACTTGGAAAGAATCTCAAATATACATAAGGACTGAATTGTTATTGCTCTGTAATCTTAGTAGTGTCTGATTCCTTGTGACCCTATTTGGGGTTTCCTTGGAGAAGATGCTGGAGTGGTTGGTCATTTCCTTCTCCAGCTCATTTTACAGATGAGGAAGCTGGGGCAAACAGGGTTAAGTGACTTGCCCAGGTTCACACAGTATCTGAGAGCAGATTTGAACCCAGGAAGAAGAGTTTTCCTGACTCCAGAACCAGCACTTTATTGACACTGCACCACCTGGTTGATAAAACTGTAATGCTAACATACGCACACATGTGTGCACACACATGTGTTTACATGTGGTTTTCCTGGCATAATGAAAGTTCTTTGAAGGCAGAGACAGGTTAATGTCTTTGTATCCCCAGTATGTAGTACAGGATAGGTGCTTAATAAATGTTTGTTGAATGATTAATTCTCTGATACTATCATTAATCTCAAGAATTCCAGGGCAGGGAATAGAAAGATTTCTAGATATAGAACTAAATTGGGGTTCAAATATCAACTCTTCTAATTATGTGTGCTTAGGGAAATCCCTTCCCTTCTTTAAATCTCAGTTTTCTCATCTGTAAAATGGAAAAAAAAAAAAAAAGATCTTTTAAGGACTTTTCCAGTTCTAGATACCAAACTGATAGTTCATTCAGACTTTGGAAATCACCCTGAGCCAAGCAGGCAGGTGTAGTAGCCAAGCCTCTGTAGCCTGGGGCCACTTCTCCCTAGGGCCTGGCAATCTCTCTATCAGACTGGTTTTGTCAGGGGCTTCTAGTTATTGAAAGCGATCTCTCAATAAAATTCCCAAATGTAATACTGGTGTGTAAATGGGTGTTTGAGGATCTCATGGGTAACAGTGATGTGATAAGAAGCCGGAGATTCCATCCCTCAGGTAGTTTCCCCTGCCTCCTTCGGTTTGTTTGTGGTCAACATTAATCATTTCCTCTAACTGCATATAAGAGCTTCTCAGCCCCTGATCAGCCCAGTTCAGAGCTGAAGCTTGAAACGAAAAACTACAATGCAAAAGTTCTTCCACCTTCTGCTCTTCTCTGCTTTGATCCCTTCTGCCAGCTTGGCGCCCACCACCCCAAAGTCAAGGGAACCTGACCTGGAGACTCTCATTGCTCAAACTCTGGAATTATCACGTAATATCACTACAGAGCCAGGAAAGGTAAGTGACTCACAGGTGACTTGGCTTCAACCTTTGCTCTGCAGAAGTTAATCTGCCCGTTTCTTCAAATGTGAGCTAATCATCTGCTTTCTCTTCTTCAGGATAGAGAGGTGAAGATTGTTTCAGAGGAATTCAACAGGCAGGTAAGATGCACTCCGCTACACCTATCTATACATCTGCCTTTCTAAAGGAAATTATTTAAAGGATTCTTGTCCCAGCCCTCTGCAGTCAGATCAGTTACCATTTAAGATAAGATGTAGCAGGCAGCTAGTGTGTAGCTGGCTTGTAACTTACATGACTCACCAGCATTAGTATTTCTGTTTATTTGAAGGGTTTTGAACACTATACCTTCCTTCTTCCCCTGCTCCCTCCTTTGCTACTGCCCCAAGGGGGATTATTAGAGCCAAAAGTTAAGTGCCAAAACCAGAAACTATTTTATGTGCCAGCGACCCTAGGTCTCTACTACAGCTTGATTACTCTCAGTCATAGTTTCTCAGATATCACAGTCAAAGAGGACAAATGACAGCAGGGGAAGGAGGAACCAGACAGTGGCTCCCACAGTCTCCTGAAAGAGTCCGTGTTTCTCAAGACCAACAATCTCTGAGCTCCTCCTTCAGTCTCCTAGCATAGGTCCTTGTTAACACAGGGTCCCCTCTCCTAGAAAAATGAGCATTGGTTTTGGAACCAGAAATCCAATTGGCTTTGTTATTGGGCAAGTCTGCTTGGTGTCTCACTTTTCTTAGTCATAAAATAGTTTCTTTTGCAAATAATAATAGTCCCCAGTGGGATAGTACTTAAAATTTCATAGAGCATTTGCCAAATAATCCTGTGAGATGGAAAGTGTAGATATTATTATCCCTGTTTATAGGTGAGGAAACTGAGGTTCACAGAGGATAAGTGACTTGCTCAGGATCATATAGCTATGATACATCAGAGCTGAGGGTAGAATAGGGATATTGTAAGGATTAGATGAGATCATTGCTGAATAGAACTTTGTGTACTATTTAATGCCTCATTAAGCTATCATTCTTATGCTGAGGTTAGAACTTGGGGGACAGAACTCCTAATTTTCCATCTCAGAGTCTTTTCCCCCAGGTCCCAGAGATATCGAACTATAGTTAGCTGGCAGCTCACAACAGAAAACTGAGTTATAAAAGGCAGTGGGATGTAGCAGCTAAAGCATTGAATTAGAGTCAGAAAAACCTGGATTTGAATCCTTCCTCAGATAATTACTAGCTATGTGACCTTGGGTTAGTCATTTAATATCTCTTGGCACCAGTTTCCTCATCTATAAAATGAGAAATGACCTCTAAGGTCTTATTCTACCCTAAATCTATGAATGCTCCTCTAACAATGAGTAGCCAGGAAAATCACATTAATTCCAGGTGATTGTTCTATGCTTTTTCCATGCTTGGGTTATGCTGCGGCATCATATCCTTGAGCATCAAGGGCGGCAGCTCACATCAGTTCTGTGGGCACACATATTTGACTAGACCGCTGACTGTGGGAGAAAAAAGCATGGTTGGCATAATGACTGGATAGGTGTGATATCCAGAACATGGGAGCAGCTAGGCAATGATCTCTGTTGGGTCTCATGAACAACATGCACTTACCATCTCCTTCCCAGAATCTCCTAGAATAATCTGGGATGTGGGCAAACCTGGTGAGAACATGGGAACTTTCTAAATGCTTTGGAGAATTCAGTACTACTATTGAAAACAAGTTAATGTGCAGAAAGTGTCAGAGAAGAACAAGTCATTGTAGAGTGTGCTGTGGTGGTCTCAGACTTTGACAATTTATATGTCTCACTTTGTAATACAAAGAACACAGGATGTGAAGTAAGATTTTAGATCAAATCAGGATCTGCTACTTTAATCTCATGTGACCCTAGGCAAGTTAATTAATTGGTTTCCATTTTCTTATCTGTAAAATGAAGGGGTGTGAATAGTTGTGAAAGGTCTCCTCCAACTCTAAGTCCTATGATCTTAGAAGCTCTACTGCTACAGGAATCCCTCATGCTATAATTGGAAAGAACTCAGCCCCAACCTCTGTGGATCTGTTGTAGTGACAAAACATAACAATTTTAGCTTGGAGTTGGGCTACGATCCCATTGACTCAGACACACTTACTCAACAAACTGACTTTTCTTTCAGGAGCCCAAATGCATACAGACACATATAAAGACTTTTTCTGATGGTTTACATGCAAGTGATCAAGCAATCAAGAAAAACCTAGAGGAGATTGCTACCCGCTTCAATGCATCTTCATGTCCCTCACTCGATGTAAGTTTTCTCTGTTACAGAATGTTCTCTGTTTTAATGATGTGATGTGGAAATGGTCAGGTTTGCTTTTCATTGCTACCAAATCCTTGTATAGACCAGGAAAGATCACATTTGAGAGCAGGTTAAAGCAACAAGGAGATATGTATCTATGTAGAAACACACATTTTAAGTATATACATGCATTGTATAAATAATTTACACAATATATACGTTTCTATAATTATACTTTTGCATATTTCAAGTATAAACACCCATATATGTGTATGTATGTTTTAAGAACAAATTATTTCCATGGTGTATGTATATATTAAAATATGTAACAGCAGAGTATATTGAAAGTTAGACTTAAAATCAGGAAAATCTAGATTCAGAACCTACCTCTGACACTAGCTGTGTGACACGGACAAGTCACTTCATTTTTCTTACTCAATCTCAGATTCCTTCCAGTCTCTTCATGTAAAACTGGGGTCCCCAGGGGTCCCCGACTCCCAGAGCTGATGTGAGACTCAGTGGTGATAATGTCAAGATGTCGAGCACATGATTTCCTTACAGAGTTCTATCTACATATGTGTTAGTGCTGCATGAATTTGTGTATTTTACATACATATGGTATATATAATACATCTAACTTACGTGTACACATACACAAGTATATGTTAATATGCATTTATATATAAACATATGCATTTATATATTCTCATTTTAGAAATGACTCAATGATTTTTATATAACAAAGGTATAAAAGTAAACCTATTTCTGATACTTAGAAGAAAAAGCTTAGTGTTTTTCAATAGCTATAAAATTCATCACTGGTTGACTTATTAAGGTCGTAGACCACAGTGGAGACATAGTAGGTCTGACAGCAAGACAGGATTACCTAATCCCCCCATTTTATAGATGAGAAACTGAGACTTAGAGAAGTGAGGTGACCAAAGCCACAGAACAAGTCAAATGTCAGATCAGGGAGTGGAATCCATATCTCTTGAGTTGCAGTCCAGGGTGTGTTCCACTAAGGTTACATGATAAACTACTTTAGGTGTCCTGTACGTCTAGATCCTGTAATATTAACTCTTACAGGAAAGGAGGTTGCCAACATCCTGATTGAGCTTTAAAAACATATAGCCAACTCTCAGTTATTCACCTTAATGATTTCAGGGCCATAAGGCAGGTAGATATTCAAATAGCAGATTACCTGTATCTATTTGGCTTTTAATTTGGACTTTTGAACGTGGGTGTGTCTGGTGTTCTTGGAATTCACAATGCTACACACCAAAAAAATGAAGTCACACCTGAGAACTGGGAAGTTGTCCAATTTGCCTGTTTAGAACCTGTCCTTAATCCCTTCTTCTGGTTTGAGAGAGATGCATCACCTCCCCCAAGCTAATACAAAATGCCAGCCTAAACAGAGGCAGTCCTGAATGAAATAGTTAAACATTTTGGTCTAAAATGTCTCCTGTACTGTATGTACAGTAGAAGAATGAAGAAAACATAGTAGACTAAATTACCCTAGAACTCTATCAACTGTTATGTTAAGCATCAGGGATTTGCCTCTAAATTAACTGTGTCTTAGGGGCTGACTATTCTGGACACTCACACACACACGCACACACACACCACCACCACCACCACCACCACCATCACCACCACCACCACCAACAACAACCCAGCAGGCTGTTTAGTTTGTACATAGATCCAGAGCTTCCCATCATATTGATAGCAACTCCCTATTCCTAGGTCCCTTTAGTTCCTTCTCCACAGCAGTTCCTCATGCTTTCTGTCCCAGAAACATGTTGGCAATCATAAAGTAGCCAGAGGGAAATTCCTCTCTCTATTTCTATTCAATGTAATTCAAACATTCCAGAGCTTAGATTAAAACAGTCCCTGCCCTCACAGATTCACCTGGGAATAAAAAACAAACTTAGATAACTATCATAGCTCCTCTTATATGATAAGAGCTTTCGAGGAAAGGTTCAAGCAAGCACTCCTAGAGGGGAAGGTCCTTTAATGAAGAGGGAAGACTTTATGGAGGAAGTACCTAAGAAATGGCTTGAGCACAAGTCAAGAGGCAAAGGCTTGGATCAACATGATTCTAAAAATAACACTGGCCCAGCAAGGCTAGAGGAGTGAAAGAAGCCCTGGACTTGAAGTCAGAAGGGGTAGGTTCAAGCCTCAATTCTAGCATTCACTAGTCATATATCCTTGGGCAAGTCACTTTGCCCCCTTCCCAGTCTCAATTTCTTTCTCTGTAAAAGGGGGATCATAGACTTAATAAAATCTCCCTCCTAGAATTGTTGAAGAAAAGGGGCTCAATGTACTGAAGAACAGTTTGTATTTAAAATGAGTTTGAATTTGAATTATTTTAAAATTATTTCAAATTAGGCTTAGTCACTCATAACTTGACCCAGGAAAGACGAAATTTCTTCTCAGAAATAATAGCCCCATCCCAATCCTAACCCCTTACAAAGCAAGAGATAAAAATAGAAGATAAGATGAGCAATGTTTCTACTTAATAACATTAAAAGCTAATTAGAATTATTATTTTTTTAAAGGAAACTTCCTGCAGGTTGCATATAACTCACCACACAGAACTGAAAACTCAATTAATTCAGTTTTTGGAAGAGATCCCTTCTGACTGCCAGAACCTGAAACCTTCATCATCTGCTGAGAGCTGACCTGCACCAAAGCCTTCACTGCCCAGAGCCTGCCTCCTTTGCCCCCTCCACCCCTGCCAGGGAAACAGAGCCCAGGCAAAGGGCTCTGAGTTTTTCTATCTTGCAAGAGACTGGGGTACTAGCTTCAATTCCACAGGATCTCCCAGCTGCAAAGGGCTCCTAGGGTCCTAAATGGGGTCAGGTTCTGTTATGTTTACATGGACTTCTACATAAACTTTGGAAGACAGATTTTCCTACATTGGAGAGAATAGGGGGTGGGGGTGGGAGGGTCTCTTTTACACTGGAAAGAGTAATATATATATCTATATATAATATGTATTTATTTATTTATTTATTAAGCCTTAATATTGTATTTATACAAGATGTTCTACCTAATATATAGATGATAAATATTGTATTTTTGTTCATGGCCTTTTCTTTATGAGTTTGGAGAAAAAGGTATGTTTTTTGCTTGAGAAGCATCTTTCTGTCAATCAATGTATATTTATAAGGTGGTAAATGAATAAATTATTACTCCAAAAAATCTTATTCTACTACTTCATGATGGCCTAGAGACAATTCTGAGATCTCAGTCAACCAATCAATAAGTATTTATTAAGTATCTACTGTAAAATAGGCTCAAGAGCTACCAATACAAAGAATGAAACTCTTTCTCCTTTCAAGAAATTTATATTTCAATGGGAGACAAGTACCCTTAAGCTCTGGCAGTTTCCAGTATGATGAAAAGTATAGCCCTAACAACAGACTACTAGAATAGTCAAGTACAAAATGACTTATCACCAGTAGCCTGATGTGCTTCACTATTATCCACTTGATGTCAAAATAACCCAAGGAAGACACTCAGGACTTTAGATGGCCCCCTTTAGCAAATTTATGGGAGGACACGAGCTAGAGTCACTGGGATGGACAAGCATGAATGGGTCAATTGATGCAATGGGCATCACGGGGGAGAAAACTCACATGAATGAAACTCAGGCAGTTAGATGCCACAATGGACACACGGACTGACTTGGAGTCAGGAAGAGCTAAGTTTGAACCCAGCCTCAGACAATTGCTAGCTGTGTGACCCTTGGCAAACATCACAATCTCTATTTGTCTCATCTGCAAAATGGAAATAATATAGTGGCATTTGCCATGTAGAGTTATCATGAGAATAAAATGAGATGTTTATTATTTGCAAACCTTAAAGGATTATATAAATGTTAGCTATATTATTGTGACTGAGGTAATATATTTCTTACAGCATTGTAATGGATAAAGAAGACTCAATCCTTGCTCTCAGGAAGCTGATAAAAAGCCTGATAGGAGCTACGAGAACAGTCTGTCCTCCGTTTTCCCTTATACTTGTCAGATGCAGGGAATTTTCTGCAATATCTCTCCAAAATATCTTTACTTGCTCAAAAAGGGACTTCAGAATCCCTTGTTGGGGAATCTTCCTCTCAAAACCCATCAATGAAAATCCTGGAAGACAAAGAAAAAAAACTATCCCTGATTTCCGTTCCACTGCTTAGTCTGGTCTATGTCCAAGAACAAGTGTGTGATCCTACAAAATTTAATACAGATCAACTTTTCCTCAGCTCCTCTCTCCAGAAGTGAAGTAAGGAAGGAAATATGCTGTCTAGGATTCCCCTGCACAGTCAGGCCTACTGTACATTTTTGTGCAATGACATAATGTGGGGCCACCTCCCAGAGGCACAGATGAAGCAGTAGTCAGTTGTGGATTTTTCTCCTCTCCCATTACCAAAGGAGGCTGAGAGAATCCCCTTCCATGAAGGAGGTAATTAAATAAACAGTCTGGTACTATGGAAAGAACTCTATGCTAGGAACCACAAGACTTGGGCATGAGCCCATGCTTGGATGCTAACCTGTTGGAAGGCAAATCACTCACTGCCATTTTAGAGGTGTGGATGGTGCAGCCTTAAAGGGTTAACAGAATCAATGTGTCTACTTCTTAAAGTTATTATGAGGATAGAATAAAAATAACATCAATTTTTTATAAGACTTTATTATTTTCAATGCACTTTCAGGTTCATTCTCTTATTTGTTCCTTACAACAAATGGCAGGGAAAATGGCAGGGAGGGCAAGGGCTATTTGTTTCATTTATCAGGTCTTTGAGGAGGTAACCTGACCCAGTGAACCTCTCATATCTCAGTGGTCCTACATTAGCCTTCTTTATCTAAAAACAAAAACTCCTGCTGGGTCCAAGGAGCTGGAACACTATATCTGCTCTCTATCCACTAAGGATCCACTTTGCTCTGGGGTCAGGCACACTGCTCAGATGAGAATCAATTCTTGAGGGGTCCTGCCCTCTACTGTGAGGAGTTTGGCTGCCATTCTTCATGTTCTTCAGCTTGGTACACTTCTACTCTGGTACACCTGAGAAGATTTACTACAATAACATATAGTAGTAGTAGTTATATGTAGTAGGTTTTGGTTGTTGTTTAGGGTATCCTCAAATGGGGAATTATAATTTCCTACACATATACACACATACATACACAAGTGTGCATGAACACTACTCCCCAATAAATAAACAAAGGAACAAATGCAAATGATCAACAGCCATATTTTTAAAAAATCATTCCAAATCACCATTTTGATGTTTAACTAAGTTCTAAGTGCTCCACCTGCTTTCTGTGCCTTCATAGCTTGTTGGAACAAATTGTTCACATCCGCCCATTCCACTGGGAGAAGTCTGGAAGCTAATGTGATCCCTGTCAGCTGGGAAATGACTGCACAAACTAGGATATATGAATGAAATTGAATATTATTGTACAGTAAAAGTGACAAAATGGACAGCTTCAAAAAAACCTCAGAAGAGTTATATGAACTGATGCAGAATGAAGGGCACAAAACCAAAAGAACTTAGCAACAACACTGGAAAAGCAAATAACTTTGAAAGACTTAAATACCATGATCAATGTTATACTAACCATGATCCATGATCCATGGTAACAGTGATGAGATATGCTACCCATATGCAGGGATTATTTGCTGCCAAAATTGCATAGGGAGATAATGAATCAGGATATAGCATTCACCATGTTCTTTTTATTTGGTGTTTGTTAATTTTAAAACTTTTTAAAAAATACTCAAAGAAGTAGGAGGGAGGGAGAAACACTAAACATAAACATTTCCAAGCACACATTGACAGAATTTAAAACAGGATTTAGTAAAAACTAGTAACCACTTTTGCAGAAGGTTAAGAGTTAAATCTCTTCAAAATACAGTTTTCTGGACATATGAATAGGCATTGTTAAATTTTACCTTGAGATTCCAGCAGCTTTTAAGATGTATATTTCTATATCCCCATTATCATTTTATCCCACTGAAAATAACCTCATCTTCATCCCTGATTAATTATACCAAGCTCTATGCTCTTGAAAAGATCTTGAGAAAGATACCATATGATGCACTCTATAGGTTTTTCTTTTTTTAATGTAAATTTTATGAATTTGACCAACTGCTTTTGGGGCTTTTGCTAATTTCTGACATAAACAAATGTTTCATACTATCCCTCAAAGTCCCTCTATTGGCAGGTCAGAACTTGGGCTTGGGTATCTCTTCTTGCCAGAGGTCATCCTTCTGATGCAGAAACTTTCCCTCTTACTTGTCAGCTTCAACTAATGGACACAATAACTTCAGACTTCTTGAACTCACAAGTTCACCTCTAAGCTTGAAAACTTCCATCTCAAGATTGCTATCTGGTCAACCTTACTTAGAAAAGAAACAAAAAACCAGAGGAGTCAGCGGGGTCTCTGAGATCCCATCTCAAGTTTGCCTAGGCAGGACTTAATGATAACTTTAACCGCCATGGATCCTTTGCCACATGGCAGCTTGGTGGTCTGTAGTCCCTCACAAGAAGAGTCTTGAAAGTTCTTGCCATGCTCCCCACATATAGGAAAAAGAGAAAGGCAGTTACAGGTGGTTTTTTTTTTAATTTTTATATTATACTTTTAAAATATCCACTGAGTCATCAGCAATTCCTTCCCAGTGGTCAATAAGGATATTACCTTATCAGGAGCAGTGAGGGGCTATGTTATTCTCAAAGCACTCAAGCACTAAGCTAATCCACCTGGTCAACTGAAATTAGGCAGGGAAGTCAGTCTATGAGTATTTATTAAGCACCTACTGTGTGCCAGTTACTACGATAAGCACTGAGGATACAAAGAAAGGTATAAGCAGCCCCTGCTCTCAATAAGCCCATGAACTCTTCAATCTTGAGTTACACTGAGATCATGATACTATTTTGAGAGAGAGAGAGAGAGAGACAGAGACAGAGACAGAGAGAGAGAGAAACAGGAAAAGGGAGATAGAAAAAGAGGAAGACAGACAGATAGGCAGAAAGACAGAGACAGAGAGACAGATAGGCAGAGAGATAAACATGTTTTTAAAGCTTCTCTTGGCACCCCATGCTCAACATTGGTTAGTTCATAGGGATTTAGGGGTTGGCTCTGGAGAAGAAAGTGAGGCTAGTGACCTTTCATAGCCCTCTCTCACTCAAATCAAAGTCAACTACAAGTCATGTCATCATCTTCCTGCTGTCATGGTCCCCTTCAAGAACGGACAAACACAACCTGTGAGTACTCCGAGCTGCCTGAAGGGGGACCCAGCTAGTTGGGTAACTCAGCTCATCCGCTCTCTCTCTCTGTCTCTCTCTGTCTCTCTCTGTCTCTCTCTGCCTCTGTCTCTTCCTTTCTCTATCTCTCTGTGTCTTCTCTCTAGCTAGTTGGGTAACTCAACTCATCCTCTCTCTCTCTCTCTCTCTCTCTCTCTCTCTCTCTCTCTCTCTCTCTCTCTCTCTCTCTCTCTTTCTCTCATACATTTGACAACAGTAAGTTCCTACCCAAGAACCATTTAATGTATATTTCAGAGGCATTCCTGCCTCAGAATGAATGTTAGTAGCAACTGTCTCTCTTTGGCCCAGCAACCCAGAGGCTTTTCCCCTCCCACTTTGATTTTTTTTTCTTATTCAAGGGGCCATTGACTCACTTCTTAAAGATGCCTTTTCACCTAATTGTGAATTTCACTCTAAGTGAAAACCTGAGAAGACCTTAAGCCTAAAAGGGCTAGGGTGTCCCATTGTATCCTGGGCCATCTCCAGTCATCCTGATGGCTACCTGGCCACTAGACCCGCATGTCTCTGGAGAAGAAAGTGAGGCTGATGACCTTGCACAGCCTTCCCTCACTCAAATTCAAGTCAACTGATGTCATGGTCCTCTTTGAGAATGAAGAACCAACACAACACAACAAGGAAATTAGTGGGTCCATCCAGTCTCTCTAACTGAGTTTCTCTACTTAATGTTCCTGTCAAGGTTTCTCTGATTTATGTTACTCCTGTAATTCATGTTACTTTCATCCCTCTAAGGACAAATCAGGGTGGTAGCAAACAGAGAACAATGAGAATAACTAATAAAAACTTTAAATTCTTTGTAAAAAGTAAATGTCATAGAGACAATCTCTGTTAATGACTTAGAATGAAGTTTGATTTGAGTTTACAGGAGCATATTCCTGTAAAAGATCACTGAATATCAGCACTATAAGGTGCTGGTGAGTCTAATCCTCTTATGTAACAGATGAGAAAACAGGGGGCCCAAAGAGGTGAGAAGGACTCTGCCAAGGTTTTGGCATTTGAGCACACACCTTCTCATCCATTCTCACATTCTTTCTACCTTTGCTCTGTCTTTCTTGAGAAAGGGCTCAAGATTTCTTGTAAAAGTTGAAAACCTTGGCTCACCTTAGCACCATAATATGAACTATAATGGGAGCTGATGCTTATATAGCACTTTAAGTAAGACAAAGCCGTTAGCTTAATTACTTCATTTCATCCTCATAACAGCCCTACTTCCACATCTGTGAACTGGAGATTATAATAGCACCTACCTTCCAGAGGTTA